>NC_058411.1:47019759-47163688 GCF_002201575.2 Neomonachus schauinslandi
GGAAGGGAAGGGAAGGGAAGGGAAGGGAAGGGAAGGGAAAGGAAAGGAAAGGAAAGGAAAGAAGGAAAGGAAAGGAAAGAAACTAGACGTCAGTTACAACACACCCAAAAGTGCTGCTTCTGGGAACTTTGTAGTTTAATTTTTAGCAGTGATTTTTATCACAGGCTACTGGGAGCATTGTGAAATGGTTGATTGAAATGTAAAAAGATGGGCCAAAATCCATTGTTGGAACTGTGGGAGTCGAGAGCCAGGAACTCAGGGATATTGAGTCCTTCCAAGAAGCTTGAACCATGGAATACAGGAGCCAATGGCCAACCCCCACTGAAACTCACCAACTCTTTACTACAGTGAAGCTTCTTAAGAGTAGTCAGAGAGCTCCAACAATCAGACAGTTCCTTCGGCATCAAGTAAATCTTGCTTGAGAAGGAAATTTAGAGAAGCAAACATAGAATTTTATGAGGCCTGATTAACGTATTTATTTCAGTACATTTAGGTCATAAAATTATCATTGATCTGAATGCTCTGGAACATAAACACAACAATTCATGTCTATTTTGCCTCAACAGCAGACTCACTTTGGGTTACAAGGCCCAGATCTAGTCTGTGCTTGTTATTTCAGACTTGAGCACCAGTCGGTTATGTATGCACAGTCCTAGGGCAGATGCCATTTGGATAGTGATTGGCAACTGCTGAGACTTCTACTACCTAGAAGCATTGATGCACTGGCTACCAAAATATCAAAACATTTTCTGGGAATAATTTAGTTACACCTAAGATAGCAGAGAGGAGTAGCATATTAGCTGTAGGTCACCTGTCCTGGATTTTTTTTTATGCTTTTGGGTAATTTGTGTTTTTTTCTCCGTAAGAAGCAGAAACTTAATCTTCCTGTTTACTTTTTATTAAAAATAATAATAATAATAATTTGCATTCCATGAGCCCAGACCAACAAATAGGGATGGTGGTTTGATAGAATACTAGATGTCAGAAAAAAATAAGTCAATCACTGAATTTTAAATTTGATCTCCCCTCTCCCCGCCAAAATCACAAACCGATCTTCACATCAAAGTTGGTTTCTTTCACCAATTCTGACACGGAGATTTTAAATCCTACACTTTATTTTTTATTTTAATTTTATTAAAAGTGAAAAAGGGGTAACAAATCATCTGTCAAAAAAACTAGGAGACTCCATAGAGCCAAAACAATCGTGTAAAGGACAAAACTGGAGTTCTCACACTTCCTGATTATATAACTTACTGCAAAGCTACAATAATGAAAACAGTATGATTTTGACAAGGGTGGCAAGGCCATTCAATGGGGAAAGGGCAGTTTTACAACAAATGACACCGGAAAAACCGGCTATCCACATGCCAAAGAAAGAAGTCGGACCATTACCTAACACCATATACAAAAATTAACTCAAAATGGACCAACGACCTAAATGTAAGAACTGAAACTATAAAACTCTTAGATGAAAACACAGGGCAAATGCTTCACAACACTGGATTTGGCAGTGATTTCTTGGATATTGCACCAGACACAGAGGCAACAAAGGAAAAGGTAGACAAATTAGGCTTCATGAAAATTTATAAATTTTGTGCATCAAAAGCAAAAAAAACAAACAAGCCAATTAAAAAATGGGCAAAGGACTTGAATAGACATTTCTCCACAGGAGATATACAAATGGCCAATAAGCATATGAAAAGATGCTCAGCATCACTAGTCATTAGGGAAATGCAAATCAAAACCCCAATGAGATACCACTTCACACCCATTAGGATGGCTATTATTATTTTTTTTAAAAAGATAGTAATAAGTGTTGGTGAGGATGTGGAGAAGTTGGAACCCTTGTGCATTGCTAATGGGAATATAAAATGTTTCCGTGCAGCTGCTACGGAAAACAGTATGATGATTCCACAAAAAAAACTAAAATAGGATTACCATATGATCCAGCAATTCCACTTCAGGGTATATACCCAAAAGAAGTGAAACAGGGACTTCCACAGATATTTGTATACCCATGTTCATAACAGCTTTATTCACAATAGCTAAAGGTAGAAGCAACCCAAGTGTCCCTCAGTGGATGAATGGATAAACAAAATGTGCTTTGTACCTACAATGGAATATCATTCAGGAAATTCAGGGGTGCCTGGGTGGTGTAGTCAGTTAAGAGTCCGACTCTTGGTTTCAGCTCAGGATGCGATCATAGGCCCTGCATTGGGCTCTGTGCTGAGCAAGGAGTCTGCTTGTGTTTCTCTCTCCCTCTCCCTTTGCCCCTCCCACTCGTGCTTTCTGTCTCTCTCTAAAATAAATAAATCTTAAAAAAAAAAAGGAAGGAAATTTTGACATCAGCTACAATGTGGATAAACCTTGAAGACATTATGCTAACTGAAATAAGCCAGTCACAAAAAGACAAATATTATATGATTCCACTTATATGAGAGTCCTGGAGTAGTCAAGTCCATAGAAACAGAAAGTAGAATGGTGGCATCGTCAGGGACCAGTGGGGAGGGGAGAATAGAGAGTTATTGTTTAATAGGTGAAAAGTATTAGTTTGGAAAGATGAAAACAATTCTGGAAATGGATGGTGATGAGAGTTGCACAACAATATGAATGTATTTAATGCCACAGAATTATCTAATTAAAAATAGCTAAGGTTGGGACACCTGGGTGGCTCAGTCAGTTAAGTGTCTGCCTTCGGCTCAGGTCATGATCCTGGGGTCCTGGATCGAGTCCCACATCCACCTCCCTGCTCAGCAGGGAGCCTGCTTCTCCTTCTCCTCCCTGCTCGTTCTCTCTCTCTCTCTCTCTCTCTCACTATCTCTGTCACTATCTCTGTCTCTCTCTCTCAAATAAATAAAATCTTTTTTAAAAAATAGCTAAAATTGTAAATTTTATGTTATGTATATTTTATAACAATAAAACAAAAATTAGAAACAGACACCAGCAATAATAAATGGATGAATTGTCAAAAAAAATTAGGAGGAATTTAAATGTCCAAAAATAGAGGAACAGGAATGGTTACTTAATTACAATAACCCACTCAGTGGGATATTTATGGAGCCAGTAACACTTATTGATGGTAGCAACATGTAAAATGCCTATGGTATAGTGTTAAGTGGGAAGGAGGTAAAATTGTCACATATTATGATTGCAACTATAAATATATCTAGCACAAGGATAAAACCTAAAAGGAAATATCAAAATGCTTTAAAAATTTGCATTAGAGTGATGAGATGACTGCTTTTTTTGGTTTTCCAATTGTTTTCAAAAGTAGATATAATAATCTTTAATGGAAAATGTATAATCAAAACTGAAAAGAAGGAAAAAAGAAAAAGCTTTTCAATAATTATTATTAAAACTCAATTTTAGTTATTATTTATAAAATCCAGAAGGCTGGATATTTTTGAGGCTTTTACAAAGTAATATAAATACCGAGGATGTAAGTAACTGAGGTTCCCAGAAAACTCTTGTTCAACTCTAGCCTCAGAAACTACTTGAGGATTTGGGTCACTGAGCAGAGGACATGGAAAATGAATCTTTGAAGAAAGAAACTTTTCAAGGACTGTCATATGTTTGACACTTCCCAGAGGCAGAAACTGCATGTTCAGAGAGATGCCTTTCTAGGTTAAAGCAGACTCACAGCATGGTAAATAGAGAGCCTTTAAAACTGCTCTCCCAGGGGCACCTGGGTAGCTCAGTGGGTTAAGCGTCTGCCTTCGGCTCAGGTCATGATCTCAGGGGCCTGGGATCAAGCCCCGCGTCGGGCTCCCCGCTCAGTGGGGAGTCTGCTTCTCCCTCTCCCTCTGCCACTCCTCTGCTCATTCTGTCTCTCTCTCTCATTGTCTCTCTAAATAAGTAAATAAAATGTTTTTTAAAAAACTGCTCTCCCAAATGAGGCAGTGACTGCTTCTAAGTGGGTTATACTCAAAACTTAACTCTGCATTCATGTTTGTCTGGCTTCCTTGCCATCAGCTCATTGTCTTCAGCAAGTTTCACCTCTAACCCCATCCCACCACCCACTCAGGAAGAAGAATCAGAATGAGAAGGAAGTGGGTTCAGATAGGGATGTTTGCTCTTTAGAAGAGAGGCACAGGGTGGGAGCAGGTGGGTGACTGTTCGCAGAACAGAAGCTGCAGCCGCACCTCAGGTTGCTCAGCTCCTTCGTAGACTCTCCATGACCTCCCGCTTAGAACAGCTCACAGTGTCAGCTTCCTGGAAGATGGGGAGCAAGGGGAACCTGAAGAAGATGTTCCTTCAGCACCACAGTTTGCTTCTTTTTCACCCTGTGCCACTTTGGACTGTTCTGTTCTCTCATCAATCGTAGGTGGTTCGAGATCAGATCTCTCACTGCACAGTGAAATTGCGCCAGACCACAGGTCTCATGGAGTACTGCCTGGAGGTCATTAAGGAAAATGATCCTAGTGGCTTTTTGCAGGTAAGTGTCAACTAGTTTCCACTTCAGATTCTCAATGTCCTATGAAACTCAGTCTACAACGCCACAGCCAGACTCCCAGCAGCCCTTGCTGAGCATGGGTCCCTCCACAATGGAACCCACTTTCAGGCTGCCATGTATATGTGGGCACCAGCAAAACTCTGCTAACTTCCTGGAAGTCTCTGCCACCATGTGCTACAAGATTGAGAAGTATATGGGCTTCTTAAAATTTGTTTTTGTTCATGTTTAATCATGAAAATGTAATTCCCTGTAAGTTCCTCCAAAGCAGAGTTACTGCCTTGCCTAAGAATTGGGTCCCTTTCCACTAATATCTTGGACAGCTTTGTCAGCTAGAAATGTCTAAATATGCAAGGCTTCTACCTTCTTGACAGTTCCTACTGGCCAGTGATTTCCCAAATAAAGTGAAGTTTTTTCATTCCTTGGATTACTCATGATTTTTTCAATGTTGATTGTTTTAATGAGATGTGATGATGTCAGCTGAATTTTACTTATGTTTTGATCTCAATGATTAAGGGAGATTTTATTAAGGAATACATAGATTCCTTCCAATTCATGTTTTATCAAACTGACCAAGAGTGACAAAGGGAGATTAAATATAAGAAATGGAAAAGTTCTCTATCAAAGAATAAAGTGATACAGAAGATGATAGGCTTAAAGTGTAAGAAATTCCACTTTTACAGATTACCATATGCAGCCTCTCTAAACTATTTTATAGAACTCCTTCCAAGGGTTGACAAAATACCCACACCTCCTATTAGAAACTTAGGGTTGTTAGTTCTACTAGGATTAACAGATCACCAAAATATTATTTAATGTTGTTGGCTTTTAGTTGATTAGTCATAAATATTATTAGCATAGCCAGGTTTATCTATTAGAGCAATTTACAGCTGCTAATTATATAGTGGCTCCCTCCGACTCACAAAAGCACCCAGATTTGCACGGGTGACCCTTGTCATAATAGGCTTCTCACTGCCTACATGGAGATAGGAAAGGTGTGAGTCCCAAAGTGGTTTGGTAATGCTCCTGGAGAGTGTAGGAGCAGGGTTCTGTGTCCAGTGCGGTATTATATTTCTTAGACTGTGGTCTTTGATGTGATTAGATTTCTGACGCCCTCATAAGGAGAGTGCACCTGACTGAGGACCAGTGGGGGAAAGGCACGCTCACTCCCAGGATGACCACGGACTTCGACCTGAGTCTGGACAACAGCCCTCTACTGCAATCCATTCACCAGCTTGACTTCGTGCAGATGAAAGGTGCGTGCCTGCATCCCCCCCCAAATAGAGCAACATCCCGAGTGGATACTGATGCTTGAAGCAGGATCGAGGCTTTGTGCCAGATTGCAGCAAACAAAAGGCAGCTAGCAGGTTTATAAATCACCTAAGAGGCGGGGAAGTAAACGCACATACACGTCTGGTTAATGGTACAAAAGTCTGGAGTGGCTCCTAGCTTATCACATAGAAACGTACCATTGTAGCCATGTGACCTACCTCTCAGAAAGCCAGATAAATCCAGATAAACTCAAGGCTTGCCTCCTTAAGAGTCTTAGAGATGTCACAAGCCAACATCAGGGAATAGCTGACATAAAAAAAGATAAGATCACTGTACATAAATAAAATCTTGTTACAGAAAGTAACCCAGAAATATTGATATAAATCAAGGCAGTTCAGAACTGAAATGACTACTTCCACATGGATAGGTGGTGAGCAAATGGTTGAGCATAAATCAGTGGGAATTTGAGAGGATTAGAGTTGACTTGCCAATACTGGTTAGGAAAATGCAAGCCTGGTTACAGAAGGAAAATGAAGATTTGAAATAAATTTTAACTTTTTTAAAAGTTAAATGTGATTTATGTGATTAAAGGATATGCGAGATCTCTTTGAGACTTTTTGGGTGGCTGGGGGAAGTGCAAGAACCTAAAATTATCTTAAGGAAAATAACTCTTTCAAAGAAAAATAAAAAACCAAACATGCAACGATCTTTTCATGGCAGTGTAAGTAATATCCATTGGAAAAATATTCTTTTTTTAACTTTCATTTTGAAATATTTGTACATTCACAGGAAGTTGCAAAAATAGTAAGGAGAGGTCCAGTTACCCTTAGCCCAGTTTCCGTCATTGGTTCCATCTTGCATAACTATCATCTTATATCAAAACCAGGAAATTAAGGGCACCTAGGTGGCTCAGTTGGTTAAGCATCTGACTCTTGATCTCAGCTCAGGTCTTGATCTCAGCGTTTTGAGTTCAAACCCCACATTGGGTTCTACACCCAATGTGGAGCCCACTTAAAAAAAACACACACACACACGGGAATTAACTAACATTGGTACAATGTATACGTATCACTCTGTGCCATTTTGTCAGGTGTGTAGAGTCATCTAACCACGGCTGCAGTCAAGCTACCACCATAGAGACCTCCCTCATGCTATCCCATCATGGTCATATAGTCATACCCACATCCCTCCCCTCTGCCATCATCAGTCCCTGGCAACCACCTATCTGTTCTTCATTTCTGTAATTTTGTTATGTTCTAATCTTTTTTAAAATTGAAGAAATTGATTTGCTCTTTGCTTCTCCCAATTTAAGCAGCCACATAAAGGACTTAGAATTTAGTGCTTTAAAATTTTTGTTTTTTAAGAAAAATCTACATGCTTCCTTTTATCAGACAGAGAGAAGCACCTAACCCAGCAAGTCTTAGGGCTCTGCACTTATGAGTCACATCACATAGCTAAACTCATCCATGTACCCAGGTACCTCTCTCACCCCTTTAATGGATTTTTGCACTTTTATTTTCACTTTTCTCATTTTTTGTTTGTTATGTATTGCTTTGGGATGATGCCTTTATTGATTTTTGGAGTAGAGAGTATATAGATTGTTAATAAAAGTACTTCGTTGCCGTAACAAAAATGTTTAGCATTTTCCTGACTGTTTACCAAACCAGATACTCTCCTAAGTGCTTCACGTGGATTAATTCAATTTATTCTCACAGCCCTAGTAGATATCTAGGGAAACTGAGGCACAGGAAAACTGGATAAGTTGCCTGAATTCACACAGCTAGTGAATGTCAGGGCAGGGGTTCAAAGCCAGGAAGCGAAGTTCCCGACACTGCACCTACAACTTCCGGTTTGTGCTATAACATTAGTGTCTTATGAACTGGCTTCTTCGAGGAATAACCGAATTTCCTCTCTTAAACTTAAGAAATTTAACTTTTTGTTGCAGCACGTCTTTCTTGCTGTTATAAATGTTTTCTTAAACACCCCCATGGTGGTCTGTGAAATACAGCCATCTGAGTAATATATGGAGCCCCAGGTAAATCCCCCTCAGTCAGCCTCTCTCTGGATCCAGTTCTCTCAATGAGGTAAAATCATTGAAAGGTCATGTCACAAATAGCTCAGAGGAGAAAATACATCGCAAAAGGGCAATGGAAGGGCTTTTGGTGGAAGGGGAAAAAAAAGGAGCCAACCCAATTAGCCTTGGTGATGGAGCAGGTAGAGGGGAAAAGCCTCAGGGCTTTGAATTGCTTTCAGCAGCTGACGGATCCCTCTCCTCCCCCATTTGCTGTCCTTCTGAATCATGTCCATCTGCCCAGAGTGGAGTCCAGGCCAGTTGGCAGGAGGGTAACAATTGTGTTGGAATGAAGAGGCCCTTCATCTGGTATGGGAACTGCAGGCTCACGTGCTGGGCCTCACAGACCCCGTTCCTAAAGCAGTGTCACTTGGCCGCTTCAGGCTGCCCGCAGACGTATGCGTGAACATGGCTGTGTGTCCATTCCACCAAAGTCTGTACACGTGGCCGAGAATGCCACACGCTCTCAAGGCCAAGACGCAGAACACGCTCACAGCAAAAATTCAGCCGGAACACAAAATGATCCCAAACAGATATTTACAAAGTTCATCTCACAGGCCATTTGGGATGAGACTGGATTATTCCATTTTCCTTTTCTTTTTAACACTTCATATTAATTTCAGTTACTGCTGATTAGTATCCTTCTGCAGAGTTAATTTATATGCTTTGCTTTGTGCTCGTTAAGTTTAATTAATTCAGTGAGAGACAAGTACACTTTAGACACTGAATAATTTTATCTGTCAGATGTTTTTGATGGAAAGGAAAAGCCAAAAGGTCATGACGCAATAGAACTTGACTGGCTGTAGTTAAGACTACTCCTACTGGCCTCTTTGATAGCTGTTAACATACACAGCTGGGCTGCGTGTAGTGTTAGTGTTTTTCCATAGGATATGCTTGGTCAGTTTAATACACTGCACTTTCACAGCTTGTCAGTAAAAATATCTCAAGAAACTGTACCCGCAAATCCACGTAAGAATGGCCAAAATTTAAATAGCATTGGGAACAGTGCTAAAATAATCTGACGATTAATATAATACATGTACTTCAACATATGTTTCCTAATTATGCTAAGCAGATTACAGTAGAAAGTTAAAATATTTTCAAAGCTACTTAAAATACGCATTTAAAGTTCTGACTCAAACTAACAACAAAAATAAGTTCATTCTTAACTGGAAATTCTAGCATCTCTCTGGTTTTGGAATTTCATCTCAGGTGCCTTTTTCTTTTCTTGATATCAAAGAAGATAGGTCTGTTACTGGTTTTTAAACTATTACTACTCAGCTACTACTCAGCAAGAAAATTATTCTCTTATGAGCGAAGGATTTAACTGATCTGCCCTTTCTGATTCTGCATCTCCCTCAAGCAACTGAAATCTAAGTGGAGAATGCTGGTACCTTTGTTCAAACAGCCCCAGAAAAATATTATCCCAGAATTGTTTTAAGTATAGACAATTCCCAAGATTCATGAGTCAGTGCTGAAAAGAAATGCCAGCATGCTCATTCTGAACCAGGATATGACACAGTGACCGAATGCTCCCCGAAGCCTTTTTAACACATAAACCAATGGCTGTTAATCCCTTAAGTGCCTCTAGTCACCTAAGAATACGTTTATCTTTATGAACTCATGTCAAATGTAAGAGCCCTGAGTATGCACCAAGGTCATGGGCAAGGTCGGTGTGATGTGAACAGACCCTCTTATAAATCATAGAGAAAGAGCACCCAGGGGTTTGGCAGGGATGGGGATGAGCACACACGCTGACTCGCATGTCATCTGTTCATGCACATGATCCGTTCATGGTTTGGAGACCTGCAGTGCATGTCCTCAAAACCCACGTTCACATTTCTCTGTAACAGTGTACTAATGAGAGCTTTGCAGAAACGGCTTGTTGTTCCTCTAAAGTATAAACTTTCCTAAGATGCCAGTTGTGTTGTTCAGCCACCACAAAAAGGAACGACGGTCCACCAGGGAACATTTAGACAAGATGACTCAGGAGAATTGCATTCTCAACCACCGTGGCTCTTGTGGTGAAATATTTCTTTCTTTTCTTTTCACAATTTTTAAAGTATGGTTGACACCCAGTGTGTCACACTCGTGTCCACACTGTGTGTAGACAACACAGAGATTCGATAAATCGATGCATTATGCTATGTATGGTGAAATATTTCGTTAATCTATACCAGCAAGTCTCGGGGAACTTTATCACTCACATTACAGGAAGCAAAAGGAAACACTCCTCTTGGAATGAGGTGTGGGGACTTCCCTCCAGTACACTATTATCACACACCCGGGCTGGAGAGGCAGCGTGGTGCAAATATGCACACAGTCCCTGGGTCCGGCCTGCTGGGCCTTGGACGCTGGCTCCGCCACGGAGTAGCTGTGAAAATTGTCTGTTTCCGTTTCCTCATCTACCAACTAGAGCTGATAACAGCACTTGTTCTTGTGGGGGGGTGCTGTGAACATCACGTGAGTGATGACATGTAGAACCTCTCAGCACACTGCCAGGCACTCAAAAAGCACCACCCACCATTAGTTTCCATGCCCAGGGTGGGAGGCCGTGTGTCCTTACGTGTCCCCGCCACACTCTTGGGACCTTTCACAGAGGAATCCCGCAGCGTGGTGAGTGTTGACAATCGGCAGGATTTGGGAAAAAAAATTAAATGAGTACAAAAAATGTAAGGTATACTTTGAACGAGAATGGCCTTTAAAAAGGTAAGACATTTGAGGGGCGCCTGGGTGGCTCAGTCGTTAAGCGTCTGCCTTCGGCTCAGGTCATGATCCCAGGGTCCTGGGATCGAGCCCCGCATCGGGCTCCCGGCTCCGCGGGAAGCCTGCTTCTCCCTCTCCCACTCCCCCTGCCTGTGTTCCCTCTCTCACTATGTCTCCCTCTGTCAAGTAAATAAATAAAAAATCTTTAAAAAAAAAAAAAAAAAAAAGGTAAGACATTTGAAAACTTTAAGAAGACACTGCTGCAGAATTTAATTTTGAGCTGAGGCTCGAGTCCCCTTCAAGGAAGTCGGTAAGAACGGTTGCCCCCTGCAACTAAGGAGAGAATTATTAGCCTGAAGCTTGATATTATGGGCCAAAAGAATGCTAAGCAATAGACTTCTGATCAGGTCAGGAGAAACTGGTTCTTTAGGAAAAACAAAGATGTCTAAGAATGGTGGTGAAAGTGTTAAGATTAAGACAGCTACGGCAGCTCAATGACAGAAGTTTCAGTAAAATAAAAATTTCTTAGAGTTCAGCCCAGGAACTGTGATGCCACCCATTTCCAAAACACAAATAATAAGTTAATTTGAAAATACTTTGGATTCTTATAGACCATTTATTTTATACCTAATAAAGTGAAATAGGATAACATAACACCCACTATAAAATCCGTTTTTCTAAAATGTCAGCCTTAGTCTTTGTCGAAGAGGCTGTAATTTTGTCACATTTGCCTTTTATAGGCCACGTCACTTTGGGGTAAATAAGGAAACAGAAAAAATAATTCTGAGCACATCAAGAAATAGATTTAGACATGCAAATGTCTCTATAGTCCTTCATTTTCGTTTCTCTCTCTCTCTTTCCCTCCCTCTCTCTCCATTCTCTATCCCTCCCTCATTTCACTTTTTTGTTTGTTTAAGTTCTAGACAATATTAAAATCTGAAGATTATGAGTGGTTAGACTTTTTATTATCTTTTTGGTCTTTTAAAGTGTATCCACTGAGGACTTACAAATGAAGTTCCCATATTTTAATTACACATGACACCATGTATTTCAATTAATCTGTTAATTATACCTATGCCTATACAAGGAAATTTGAGTTTCTTATCGGAGACATTGCAAGCATTTGCATGATTCAAGTTGAAACCATCTTGTGATCTTATTCTTTGATTTTAAAATTGATGAAATGTAGACTTGCCTGAGACATGAACAAAGGGAAAATGAAGATTGTTGGGGGAGCTAATGAAATAAAGAGAGTCCAAGGAATAGGATGTTTTATGGTAGGTTCTGATTCATAAGGACAGCTCAGAGCAAATATCCCCGGGGAGAATCATTCCATGTCTCTAGAAGCCCTTTGAAGAACGGTTTGCTTAAACTCATCATAATTTACTCCATAGTTAATATGTTAAAATTTATTATTTTTATAAGGGAAAAATGTTTAATGACCAAGTGGTTTCCTAATACGTGATGACCTGAAGTTAACCCTCCAATTACAACTCTTAGGTGATGCCTGTTTATGGATAGATGATCACTAGGAGTAACGTCTTCTCTCTCCTCCCCTTCCCATCCGATCCTGTAGTCTATTTCTTGAACAAGGCAATGAATCTATCTCCTTTCCTCCAATTCTAGATGTTCGGGGACCTCTGAGGCTATAGAAGCCACTCTTCTCTCATAAGACCAACTGAACCCTATGCCATTGAAATCTGAAACATGATTTCCGTCCCTACACTCACCACCTCCAATTATCTGGTTGTAATTTTGATTTTGTTATGTTTGCTCTAGTAACTCCAGCATGGTCTTCTTTTTTTTTATTATTATTATGTTATGTTAATCACCATACATTACATCATTAGTTTTTGCTGTAGTGTTCCATGATTCATTGTTTGCGTATAACACCAGCGCTCCATGCAGAACGTGCCCTCTTTTTTTTTTTTTTTTAAAGATTTTATTTATTTGACAGAGAGAGAGGGAACACAAGCAGGGGGAGTGGGAGAGGGAGAAGCAGGCTCCCCACTGAGCAGGGAGCCTGATGCGGGGCTCGATCCCAGGACCCTGGGATCATGGCCTGAGCCGAAGGCAGACGCTTAACGACTGAGCCACCCAAGCGCCCCTGAACATGCCCTCTTTAATACCCATCACCAGGCTAACCCATCCTCCCACCCCCATCCCCTCTAGAACTCTCAGTTTGTTTTTTAGAGTTCATCGTAATTGTCCAGCATGGTCTTCTTGTATCAAAGTCTTTTCTTAAGCATAATTGACCTGCCTCACCTTCGCATCTCTTGTGTTCTGATCACTGCTATTGCTCTTTAGCTTATCCACCATAGAACCTGTTTCCTAAACTGCTATTAAATATACCATCTTTGGGGTTGAGGTGATGGCAGGGAGCAGATAATTTGATGAATGACACAGAGTCCAATTTCGGTACAGCATGCCAGGTGTTCCATAATTAACATTTGTTCGTTTAAATGTCCCTGGATGCGGCCCAAACTGTTCTCTCCTGTTGTTAAAGTGCTACAAAAATAAATTAATGGTTTGGTGCTAAAAAAAAAAAAAAAAATTTTAAACAGTTGGTAAAAACACTGCTCCCAAATACATACATTGAGTTCATATGTTAGGAACTGGGATTGTTTGGTACCTAACAGTTCTATGTCTATGTGTCTGAAGGCTCAACCGCTGTGCAGTTTGAAGTAATAGAAAAGACCCCCAGCACAAAATGGGGACAGGGGCATGTTGTGACCAGTAGTACTGTGGCAGATTCTCGCAAAGTCACAAGGACACCTTGACCCTCCCCTGCTGGGCCCCTTCTGCTCCCATACTACTCTCCAGGCTCACAGTTGGCTGTTCTGCACCTGCAGAGAGTGGACCTGAGCTAGCATAGCTACCATGAAAGAATGAGGTCAAGTTCCTCAGAAGTTTTGAAATGGAGAAATCACTGTTTTTATGTCCTTTGGACTAAGTTTTCAAAAATCCACTGTTGCAGCTACTTACGAGCACAAGACCTTGAGTAGAATCACTGGTAAAACAAACAAACTGCTCAGAATAGGCAGTTCCAAGTTTATACACTGGGGGCCAAGGCTCAGAATAAATTTTATGATACATTTTTCAGCCATGTTATGGGTTACATGGGCTTTAGTGGGCTGGGCTGGAAACCCATCCCACATTAAAATAGTTCCCTTAAGTATGATGTCTTCGGTGCTCAAGGGGGTGAGAACAGAGCAATTGTCTCCCCAACAGTTAAGGTAAGAAGTGCCACCATGAGTTTGGGAAAAGGCAGCACAGCAGCTCAGGACCCAGTCCCACTCCTAGAGACTCTGGAAGGGATCCAGTTCAGGTCCCCCATGGGCTAGCTACTTAGTCGAGCCACGTGTTGATCAGGGGGATGTTTCTCATTCCAAGATCCTGAAATGTTCGCAACTCAGCAGAAGCCAGGGTTACACTAATTTCTGTTTAGCTTCCTCTCCAGTCCCAGCAACCCCCATCCTGCAGCTGGAGGAGTGCTGTACTCACAACAACAGCGCCACGCTGTCCTGGAAACAGCCACCCCTGTCCACGGTGCCTGCCGAAGGCTACATTCTGGAGCTGGATGACGGCAATGGTGGTCAGTTCCGGGTAAGTAGAGCATCTGCTACTTGTTAACCAAAGCCAGGGACCACCTCAGAGGACCCATTGTGGGGTCTCAGGCCAAGCTTCCCCACCTCTCCTGAGGCCAGACCATCCTGGCAGGGTCTGCCTGCCCTTCAACTGAGGCCTGCATTCTCCTTGAACCGTCAAAGATGGACGAAGGAGTCTCTGAATAGAAACTGCCCTCCCCTTCTGAAGAGAAGGCCCATGCAGGCCACAAGCTCTGGAGTCCAACTGCTTGCACTCAGATCCGGACTCCACCATTTAGCCATGTGACTGCCCATTTTTCATTTCTTTGAGCCTTCAGGACCTCATTTGTAAAATGGGGGTGATATTAACACATACCACATGCATTGTTGTTAAGAGTCAGTTAGATAATCCATCATATAAAATTCTTAGCATGCCAGGATCCCAGACCCCAATCTGGTTAGTATCCCACCAGAGAGTTATCATTTTAAGGCTGTGCTTTGAATAAAAATTATTTTTACTCATTACATCAGCATAATGTTGCAGAAGCCTACAGCTAAAGAGGGAGGCACATGCCTAACCTATGCTAAAGATGCATTATGCTACAATTTATTTTAAGCCTTTGAAATGTCATTCTTCCTCCCGCCCCTGTTTCCTCCCCCTTCCCTCTGCACCACGATAAAACCTATACTCCTGTGACTCTGAGTGTAATCTTTGTGACAGTTCCTAAAGTTACCAGTGGAGTTATAGACACAGCATAGAGACCACCCTCTAAGTGGTCCCAACCACCCAACCAGTTTTTACAAATCATGCTGGTGGATAAAGAGCTCGGTAGGTATAATAATATATGTGTAAATGCCAAATTAATAATAATAAGCATAATGCTAACTATAAGCACCCAATTTTAATTTTTTAAACCCTAACCACTAGTAATTACCATTCATTAAGGTGCCAGGCCCATGCTAAATATAAGGTACAATGTTCAACAGTTTGCACACATGACCTCCTTATATGATCATCCTAGCAACCTCAAAAACTGGGTATTATTGTCCCCATTTTACATATGAGCAAACTGAGACTTAAAAAGGTCAATTAGGGGGGCGCCTGGGTGGCTCAGTTGGTTAAGCAGCTGTCTTCAGCTCAGGTCATGATCCCAGGGTTCTGGGATCGAGTCCTGCATCGGGCTCCCTGCTCAGCAGGGAGTCTGCTTCTCCCTCTCCCTCTGCCTCTCCCCCTGCTCATGCTCTCTCTCTGTATCTCTGTGTCTCAATGAATAAATAAAATCTTAAAAATAAATAATAAAGGGCACCTGGGTGGCTCAGTTGGTTAAGCGACTGCCTTTGGCTCAGGTCATGATCCTGGAGTCCCGGGATCGAGTCCCACATCTGGCTCCCTGCTCAGCAGGGAGTCTGCTTCTCCCTCTGCCTGCCTCTCTGCCTACTTGTGCTCTCTCTCTCTCTCTCTCTGTCAAATAAATAAATAAAATCTTTTAAAAAAAAGGTCAATTAGGGGTGCCTGGGTGGTTCAGTTGGTTAAGCATCCAACTCTCGGTTTTGGCTCAGGTCATGATCTCATGGGTCGTGAAATTGAGCCCCGCAACAGGCCCCACGCTCAGCAGGGAGTTTGCTTGAGATTCTCTCTCTTCTTCTCCCTCTGCCTCTGCTCCTCCCCTCCCCATGCTCTCACTCTCTCTCTCAAATAATAAATAAATAAATCTTAAAAAACAATTTTTCTTAAGTCCATTAAATAGCTTAGTATCCCACAGGATTTGACTCCAGATCAGGCTACCACCAAAATGCTTGCTCCTGACCACTGAGCGACACTGCGTCCCTCACCCCTCACAAGGGCTGGCATTAAATGGTGGCCTGTTGTTTGTTGCCCCTCAGGAAGTGTATGTTGGAAAGGAGACGATGTGCACCGTGGACGGTCTTCACTTCAACAGCACATACAACGCTCGCATCAAGGCCTTCAACAAAACAGGAGTGAGCCAGTACAGCAAGACCCTGGTCCTCCAAACGTCTGAGGGTAAGGCCCTTCAGCAGTATCCCTCCGAGCGAGAACTGAGAGGCATCTAAAGTGGCTGGCAAGCCCGGAGGTAACCCCACCACTGCCCACATTCTGAAGTGTTTCCATGACTTGCTCTGCATTCTGGCACAATGCCGCTGTTCCTCTCCTGCCGTTAGAGAGCCCATGGTATGTGGATGTGATCAAACCAAAGAGTCCACAGCGGCAGTTCAAATGGCCTGGGGCGTCGGCTTCCTTTGATAACACTCTAAATAAGCTGCAGTTGAAGAAGCTGAAAAAATGAAGGCCTGAATGTCCCCCCGGTGTGTGAAACAAATGTATCTAGGCTCTAGGGCAGGCTCCCTTTCTCCACGACACACATCACTTGCCAATTTTACCCAGATGATTCTAAATTGCTCTGTAGTGCTTGCCTGTTTCTGAGGGTGGGGCCGAGGTTGTTTCCAGCTGTGGATATGTGTGACTGAACATGTTTCCAATGGGTGTGGGGTGCTAGAGCTGTTCAGAGAGGGCCTGTCGGCCACTCCTGGCTTACCCAGCGCGGACCGCTTCCATCTCACGGCCAAAGCCGAGGCCGGCGGCGCCAGGACTGAGGTTTCCTGTGGGCACCAAACAGGAAATGACCAGCAACTCCGCATTACCTCGCCATTTTCACCTTTGCCCGTCCCTCTAGGCTGGGTTAGGCCACCAAGGGCCACTGTACAAGGTCAAGCCCCAGAGAACTTTCACTTCTTGGCCATACTGTACATATTTTGGTCATCAGAGTCAAGCCATTCCTCTCGGAAGAGGGGCTTGCCTTTGATGACCAGGTATAACCTCTGAGGATTTTAACATTTTCATTTTAAAAGCAATTACAGCACATGAAATTAAACCTATGAAGAGGTGATTGTGGTCGGTGCCAGAGCATTTTCAGACCTTCTGGGTGTCATTTTAATCATAGAAGTCACCCCCACTGGCATTCCCTATAACTTCCCTCTGCAGAACCAAGTGTGTTGATTTTGTTCAAATTCAAGATGTTAGCTCAAAGAACTGTGGTGGTGTTTTGTTCCCACTTCCCACAAACCTTGGCATGCGCCAATCACCCTTTAAATGGTTCACATGGTTAAAAACAAGCACAACTTCAAATCCCACAGCAAGATTGACAGGCCCCTAGCCGTAAAAACCGTGCTTGGGGAGCAGTGGTAAGTCTGTGAGGGATGCTATTCAAAGAGAAGGATTCGCGGAAGGAAACATGCCCGCACGACCTATTTCCCATCGGGTTATAGGGATGCAGTAGCTACAGCCTGCCGAATGACCCCTTTAGCAACTTCCCTCTGGGATGACCTCTCTGCTTGAGAGCAGTTGCCTCTTTTCCCGAGTCCCATGCTAAACGCTAAAGCCCTCCAAGAGTTGCCCACATGCCATGCAGAAGGCCCTTCATGAGGATGGCCTCGCTTCCCACGTGCGTACCAGGCGGTTTGATTGAAGAGTGAAGTGCATGCCCTCAGAGCAGGGAGACAGTTTGCAGCAATGTTGCTAATATGTATCATGAGACCTACTATTTCTATTCATAATATATCATGGAAATCATATTCTTCCGCTAAAATCAGTTACTAGCATAGCAGCTTGAGCATTCATGTTTCTCTTTTCATCCTGCAGGAGGATGTAGTTTCTCAGTTTCTCTCACTGTTCATAAGATTATGGTGTCTAATAAATTACAGGATTGGAACTGCGATCCCTGGTACCACAGTCACAGAACTGGGGGTCATTTTCTAAACGAAACTAACGGAACAAGTCCTCTTCCAACAAAGAAACTGTACTGTAGAAATTAATTTCTTCCATGAATTTTATATATTGTGTACAAATATAAGGTATGTATCTAAATACAAAGAAAACCTTATCATCGTGTAGATATATCAGTATTCTCTGTTACTGCACAGAAGTGATTTTCTCATGATGAAATAAAGTTCACACACATACTTTCTCCATAACTTTGGTTTGTTCTATTTGTTCCTCCCTCATTCTAACTCATTCACATGGTGAGACAAGGTTTAGAAAGCAAGAAAAAATATATAATGAATAGCTAATTAAAAAAAAAAGATTTGATCAATCTTGTAACAATAGAGAAAGCCTATAGAATTAAAAAATTATATATATTTTTTTGTTTTTTTAGAAATCAGTGAGAAAAATGCCACTGACAGGGTTCAATACACTAACTGAACTTATATAATACTCTATTAATCTTCCTTCCTACAGTTCCTGGAAAGGTTTGCTCTGGAAGTTTGTTTTCTTTGCTGCTCTTGGGGATGGCGTGGCGGTTCATTTCGGCTTTTCTACTGTAACAAGATGTTTTGCGGTCTTCTTAGCAACAGCTAACCCTTTCCCAAAGTTCGAAACAAATGTCTGTATTACAGAAGGGTCCAATTCATACGTGATAGCAAGTCTCACTTGTATGTACATGCATTTAGTCCGAGATTTAAACCACTTGTCACTTATATTCTTTGAATGATCATAAAACCATCTGCTGACTTACAGGTGACATTATGCAGGGGAGATCAGATGTCCACGTTGTTATAAATGCTGATCATTTTTTCCAGAAGCAGTTCTGTTTGTTTATCTACTTACTGGGCCGTGTTTGGTAAAGGCTCACTGTGTGCTACACCGTGGGTGTAGAGGGGTGAGCCGATGTCCCCCTGCTTGGATGAGCTCACAGTCTAGGAAGAGAGACAGGCCTTAATAGACACACAACTAGTTACATATTTTCAAGTTATTATTACCACTGTGAAGGAAGGAAAGGAGACTAGCAGGAAGACATAATTTGTATCTGGGAATCAGTCAGGGAAACAATGAAAAATAATTTAATTCAATGGAAATTATAAAGAATGTGTTATTAAAAGGGAAAAGGAAAGGAAAATGCATTATCAGATGAGTTCAAGTGTGATTAGTCCCCCGAAAGCAGAGTTCTTGGGAATGTACCTAAGACAGCCATGCACATAAAGCCAGTTGCCGATCTCAACCAAATTACCCTAACTTAAGAAGAAATATAACTGTAAGCAATTAAGAATCTTAATGAAATTTTAAAATGAGGCCCACAACCCCAGTTGTATATAGTTTTAAAGTAATCCATTTAATAGCCATCATGGCTGTGTCACAAGTCTTTAAAACCATCTGCAGAAGAATATCCATTATGTAACAAGGCCTTCTTCCCACATAGTTCTGGAGCTTATTCTGTCTGGAGACTCTACTCCTGAAAGAATTTTTTTTTAAGATGAAGCTGAGAACAGAATAGGAAATTTTCCTATTTATTTTTCCCTATTTTCCCTCTACCTATCTAAACAGACTTACCTTTTTCTTTTTCTTTAATCTGGAGAGAAAATGAAATAGACCAAAGGTAACATTCCTGGGGCTCAAATAACTCACTATGACTATTAGCTGGCTGAAAAGAGAGGGTTTCTCTCTGATCCCCCTCTCAGGGAGGGGAATGGCTTCACACAATCTTAGCAGAGATGGGAGTCCTTCAGGGGAGTGAGAACATGAAGAGTGGCACCTTTGAGTCTTTCAATACTCTCCCACACAAATCTTTGTTATCTTCCTTGGACAAATTCTTAGAATTGGAATTACCAGACCAAGAAGCATGAACACTTTTAAGGCCCTTGATCTGTGTTTCTCAATTGCTTTCCAGATAGATTTTATACCAGAAATGTATGAATCATTCCATTTTTTAAAATCATCTTAATTCTGCTATTTAGAGTTTAATTTTGACTAACAAGCAGCCCCCCTAAAAGTAAAAGTGTCCCTAAAACAGGGCTTTTTAAGTTTATATTTTCATAGTAATCATATTCTGATTGTTTTACATCTAATAGCTACATGTAATAAGTTACAACATATTGCAGGGAAAATGAATATGATCCAAAAAGGAGGGAAGACTTCCCAGAGTATAGAGAGACAGACGGATGGACAGACAGAAACCCAAACACAAGGAATAACTGTATGCAAGGCAAAAACTTCAAAATCGGCCTTGAGCTGACTATGATAACGAAACCTCATTCATTTAAAAACATTAACTGACCACCTCAGTTGTGTCAGGCACCGTGCTGGGCCCAGGATCACGAAGATAATGAGGCATGGCCCCTGCCCTAGAGCTTATGGGCTCCACTCCTCCTCCTTCTTGAACTCCATGGCACCTGACTCAGAGCACCTAAAAACTATGGTACCTCACCTCTCTAGAACTAAGATATCCACCCTGCAATCTAGATAGTCATCTTACAATCAAGAAGTGACAATGACCTCTGATTGGCAAAAAAAAAAAAGAAGACAAACTTCAGGTGTAGACACTCCTGTGCTGTCCTTACAGCAGGCCCTCTGATCTCCCTCAGTTCTTGCTTCTTCTTACTATATGCATGAGTCCACTGAGCTCATGACCCACTTGGGAAGACCACAGCAGACTAGGAACATCACATTAGAAGAGAGAAGAGAGATTGGTGAGCAGGGAAGGTAACTAGGAAAACTGAGAACAGAACCCACACACACACAAAAAAGTCAAAAGATAGCATTGTGTGCAGCTTGTGTTCTGATTAAGACCTTGTGTTCTGACTAAGAAAGAAAGCATATAATGAATTGTAAAAATATTTCCATCTAACATTTAGAAGTCAGTATATTACCTGGAACCCTTGGTAATGGGTATTAGGTATATCTCAGAAGGCTTTATGGAATCACAATACAAAATACAGTCAGAAAACTATTGCAATAAACTCGGTCTCATTTTGTGTCAAGCTTCTAAGAACTTTCTTCATTGTCCACTAAAAGATTCCATGAAAAATGACAGCCAGCAAATATTTTTAAGGATACTGAAATCCAGTAGAAGAACTGTATAAAAACTATCCATTCTATGTTTCACTATAAGGTCCTAAAGAAAAACCAGGAATTTTTTCTGTTCACCCTAAAACAGCTCTAAAGACTTTAGACTATACCTCTGTGCCCACTGCTAATGCAGTTGCTGTTCAGTTGCTGCAATATTCCAGATTTACCCTGTGTATTAATTTCCTTTCGCTGCTGTAACAAATTACTACAAACTCAGTAGCTTAAAACAACCCAAATGGATCACCTTACAGTTCTGGAGGTCAGAATCCTAAATGCATTTCACTAGGCAAACAGTGAGGTATCAGCGGGGCTGCATTCCTTCAGGTAGTTCTAGAGGTGAATCTGTCCTCTTTCCTTTTGCAGCTTCTAGAAGCCACCTGTATTGTTGGCTCACAACCCCTTCCTCCATCTGCAAAGCTAGCAATGTAGTGTCTTCCAATCTCTTTCTGACTCTGGGCCTCCTGGTTCCCTTTTATAGGGACGCTTGTAATTACCTTAGGCCCATCTGGATAATCTCTCCAACTCAAAATTCTTACCCTATTACATTTGCAAAGCTTCTTTTGCCATGTAATGTAACAAATTCCAAGGATTATAGGACATGGACATTTTGGGGCAAGCCATTATTGCACCTACCACACTCTAGGAGGAAGTATTATAATTATTATCTCATCCTCCCTTTGGGAAGATTGAGCCTTTGAGAGGTTAAGTGACATGTCAGACCCTGGCCTTCCAGCCTGCACTGCCCAGCACAGTGCACTTCAGTGCTGACATTAGAAGAGTGCTATTTGCACTCAGCTAAAAGGAAGGAAATAGGGAAATCTATCCTAAGTCTGTTTACTAAGTGGGTGAAAACATCTTGTCCAAATGAAGCAGCATTATGTAGCTGCCTCATGTGTTCATCCAGAAACCCCAGCAAGAAATGGACTCTAACACTTTCAAAGAGTCATGTTAGAATTTTGGTGAAAAAAATAACATTCTTCCTTTAAGAAGGAGGTGTGAAGAGGCTGTCCTTTCCAGCATCAAATCTAAGCTCCTACTCAGGTCCTGTCCTTTTCTTCTGTCTCTGCATCTCCACTTTCTCACCCACCCACCCTCCCTCCCCAGGGTAAGCATTCACCTAGAGAGGCCCTTCTCCCCTGTTGGGATCAGAACATGCTCTTGGCTTGCAGTGACAGGTGGCTGCTTGGGAAAGAAAAGGAATGTCAGAGCCAGATCTGCAAGGTCCTTAAAAGACCCTACCAAATGAGGTCTGGGACTTGGAGCTCTGTTCTGGTTGAAACCACAGAGCCCTTTATTGGCAAAAGCTTCAGCCCTCCAGATCTCAACCGTGAGGAAACTGGAGAGAAGGTAAACAGTGATAAATGGAGAATCAGGTAAACAGTGATAAATGGAGAATCGGGCTTTAGACAAGATGTTCTCAAGCACCGTCTTAGTTCAATGTCCACAGGAATCACCTCCCTAACACTTCAGGATTGTCTTCCTTAATGACAATAAAAGGGTTAGGATTCTTGAAATTACATCTTAGAAAATGCTTTCTAAAAGGGGGCATAGATGTTATTCATAAAATTAAAATGCTTATTTTCCCCTATTAGACTATTAGCATCACACTACCCCTTCCAATGTGATAGCTCCTTCTCCCACACATTCAAAGAAATAACCCAAAGAATATTCTGTGGTATAAGCAGAATATGGCCCCAGCATAGCCCCAGATGCATCTGTCCAAAATCTCTTTGCAGATATTTTATAGTGATTTTGGAGCAACGTAAGTACTGCACTCTTAAACCCTGATGTAGTAAACCACTCCCCTGCAAGAGAAGCTGTAACCTTGTGGGGGGAGGTGGGGAAGAACCTCATCCAATCTCAGAAGAACAACAGGGAACTCCTCTGCTCACCACTCCCCATGACCAAAATTCCAAAGGGGAGGATGATGCGTTGCTTTTCAATCCCTACCACCCCAGTCCACAGAACTGCTCCATTTAAAGAAAGATTCACCCTCACTCAATATGGCTCAGGATTTAAAGAATGATATTAGGTTCATCTGCACAAACCTTGATCACCCCTGAGACCACCAGAATGTGCCCATAGCCCGTGGCATAAACTTTACTTTTTATGCATTTCCAAGGCACAAAAGAGAAGCAATGGCCTTGTCACTTCCAAAATTTTTCCCCCCCGGAATTGATCCTGCCTGGGTCCCTATCCTGTTCTACCACAGCAGGCAGTGTGACTTGGGATGTGTCCCTTAACCTCTCTGGATTTCGGGAGTTTTTATTTTGTTGTTGTGTTTGGGGAGAGTGTTGGGAGGGGTTTCTTGGTTTGGAGGAGGGTTTGTTTTGTTTTTATTTTTGTCTCTAAAACTATAGACTTAGAGCAAATAACCTCCAAGTTCTTTTCAATTTGTACCCCTGGATTTCTTGTATGGTTTCTCTCTTCAAAATTACTGCTGAAATCTGTTAACTGTTTCAGAAAATGCTATGAACAGGAAAAGATACCTCCTGCCTCCTGCAAGGGTCTTAATAGGTCTTAAAGATCTGCCTATGATACAGAGAATTCAACACTAATAGAAAATAGTTGATAAAGGATCATATAGGGAAGAATATACTGTCCACCAGAGATCATTTTTCCTATGCCTCTGCTTTATTTTTCCTGATTCAGAGCATCAGAGCTCCCAAAACATTATTTAGTTAGAAGAATGTGCATTTCCAAGACAAAATCCTCAAGGTAGGTAAATCATACCTGAACAAATTTGGGTAGATTTTACAAAATCCAAAGTGAGAGGCATGCTAGTTTTCAGAGCCCAGAAAAGAGGGATACTCTGTTCCTTTTAATTTTGACAACATGCTTGACATCCCAGGGAATTTCCTGAATTTTTCCATAGAACTGAATTGGATCCAGACCCTATCTTTGGTTCAGGGGAATATGCTTTGCTGTTGACACTCTGGGGAACAGATGAGTCCTTTGGAATCTGTTGTATCTATTTGAAATGCAAGAATTTTTAGTTCTTCTGATGGTACTTACTTATAAATAATGCCATGGTATTCTAAATTGGAGTGGAGGATTTGGTGACAGAGTGTGCAGCTGTCCCAGGGGTGTTCAAGAGACTATTTCTTCTCTTAAAAGGAATTTTTTCAAAACAGCTTTGTTTCTCACTTCTCAACTGCAGTTAATGCCACAATTAAGAGAGCTTAAAATTCCACCTTTCATTGTAACTTATGTACCAGTTGGACGTAATTGTGCCTTTGGACACTTATTAGATCATTTAAGGAGACTCGGCCTCCTTCATTCGTCTCTTTAAAATCTTCCCAACAGAAGCAAATTATTTTACAACTGGTTTATAATTGAACTGAAACTCATCTTTAATGCTGCTTATGCAGTTCTTACTGACATAATCTTGTCTTACTGGGCTTTGAAATACAACTGTCTTGCTGGACCAGCACCCAAGGGCTGCCTGAGTTATAAAGCCATTCCCCAGCAGACAAAAAGATAACCGAGAATTCTACCAGTCACCAAGAAAGCTGCATTAGCATACGCTGTCAGAAGGAAGCCCTGTTGGTTTGCTTTTTCTCTTTGAATTCCAAAAATAACACCTCACAGACTGGTGAGGAATATTTCCAAAATATTCTACCACACCACAGAAATCTTTCGTACTCAGTACATGTTGGAATCAGTCAAGAAATTCTGCCCCTAGAAGATTTTCTCTAAATTATTCTTTTTCGTATGGTCAGCTCTCTCTCCAAGTTCCTGTTTCCTAGCTGCTCAGTTTTAATACAACGTCTGGCACATGGTAGTTGTTCAATAAATGTTAACTAACAAACAAATAAAAGAAGTATGTACTGTTAGCCAAACAGGAGTACATCACCTAAACATCCTTTTTTCACTTTGAACCCAAAAGTCAGTAAATAATAAGTGTGATCCCCAGCTGACCTTTGTTTTGATAATTTTTGATGGCTTCTTTTAAGCATAGGCCTCGACTCCAGAATCCAGCCAGTCCCGAGTGGAAAGGGAAAGCAGTCTAGTCAAGGGCAAGAGGAAAATGGTAGCCATTGACCAAGTTGATGGAAAGTGTGCCTTGACACATTCCCATTATGAGCACCATCCCCACCCCAGAGTTACAGCTGTGCCTAGAGTGACCACACCAGTGTTCAGCTGGCATTCTACTACTCTTCCCATTGGTCTTCCTTGATAAGCTGCTTTTACTCAGCAAAACTGTTCAGCAGACAGGATCACTGCATGTCATGAAACATGACAGGACATTCAGAATCTTTTAAGGTGCTACTTGTCTTTCTCTAGTGATCTATACATTAAAAATTAATAATAGTGATCCCAAATATTAGCTATGACCTGAAACATAGCTTTTGTATCATGTATTTGGCGGAGGTCGGGGGGTGGGGGATAAACCCTGTTCCTATTTGTCTTGGCTCAGAGAACATTAATGGCTGAGAAGCCTTCTCCAGATCTCAATATCTCAATAGTTGTGCTTTCAAGGGGAGGTGAGGAAGTGGGATGTAGCCTTCCTGCATCCATATGTTATATGGGTATAACATAGAATATACCCATGGGTAGTTGTGTGTATGTTCATTGTGAGTTGTGTGACTTGACTAAACCAGGGGGTGGGAATACTATACCCAATCTTGTCTTAGTGTCTTTGGTTCATGTTTTTTAATATGTCCAGTGGGGCAAGACAAGGAGAGTTAAGATTTGAATTTCATAGCATAGAAAAAGGGCTGGAAATAGATTCTTTTTAGGCCAGAAAAGGGAAGATAATAAAGGGGATTGGTGACTGCTGTCAAATACTTGAGGAACTACTGATCTTGGCCCCAGATAGTAAGGCTACAGTTGACGAGTGGAGTTCCCAAAGGAGTATATCCAGACGAATATAAGCAATAACTGTAAATTGGAGGGGACTGCCCAGAGGCAATGAGTTCCTCAACCCAGGATATTTCAAGGGGAAGCCTGATGAGTGCTCCTCAGATGTGATCAAGCGTCTTCCTCTCAGACTCCTGTAATCTAAGATAATATCAAGTAACATAGATGATTTACAGGCAACTGACCCAACATTTGTACTGTGTGCCCATGGGGGAGGGCATAAAGGGGCACTGCTTATTTAGTCTGGCTGGGATCAGGTGGAAAACACTCTCCCTCTCATAATTCATTCGGAAAGTTTTCATGATGAGGTAAGAAATTTTTTTTAGGAGCTCCTTAGAGAAAATGGGGTAAGAGCCCAGCTGAAGGGGATGGGAGGCCATAGGTGGTGGGGGAAAAAAAAGATGGAGATGAAATGGTTGGATAATGTGGGTATTAAATAAGCTTGCCTGAAAAGAGGGCATAGTTCAAAAGTGAGAGGAGTCAAGGAAAATTGGGTCATCAATAATGGATCCACATAAAAGACTAAAAAAACAGTAACTATTTTAGTGTTGAGTTATTAATCCCATGAATAACCACAGCTAACTCTCAGCCCCCGCCCCACAGAGTGGTGCCATCACCAACTCGGTACTCAGAATAGGAAAGGTGAGTATGTTCCATGATGGCTCAGATATGCTCCCCAGGGTCTGGATTCAGTATACATCTCTTCATTGGTTTTCAGATGATGACTTGAAGGTTCAATATACTCTAGAATTCATTTCACTATGTATGTCCTTTCCCTTAATTTTTAAAGCAACAAGTATTTTAATATAATGAATTGATTGCTACCACCTGGTGAAAAATACATTTCCAAGCAAATTCTTGTTAATAAAAAATCTTTTACTGACATATATATGGCCTTATCTCCCTAAATGAAGCCCGTATCAGTTTGTGGTGCTGTGTTGTGTTTCAAATTTCCCATTAAACTAAAAGACTAATTCCCCCTTGAGACAATTATAATAGGAATCATTTCTGATTTGCCATTTTTGAACAAAGAAATGACCACATATTTCATGTCATCCAAATTATATGAAGTTTAGGTAGAAGAAACTTTGAATATATTATTATTGGGAATACCACACCTTAACTCCATTAAGTAGCAGTTCCTTTTCTCTGAGATCTTTTTCTAATTTTCTTTAAAAAAAATTCCCCAAGGATAAAAGTAAAGCCTGAAAAGCTAACTTTAATATTGTAAATGCAGAAACTAAAATGGGGCTGACTCTCAGCAATATTCAGTTAAAACTAGCCAATGGCCTTGTTCTGAGCTTTTCAAATAGGATCATGTTACATGCACACACTCCAGTTATTTTGGCTTGAACATGCCTACAATAGCATTTTGATAGGACAAGGATATGTTCAACATGGAGAAGCATGCTGACAGACTCAAACGAGAAAAATATTCCCAGGAGCATCCTCTGGCCACCAAAACAAAATTATTTTTTCAATGAAAAGATAATTCCTTGGCTTTGGACATAGAATATTACTATCATGCTATCTCTCTTTCTTAAATTATTATTGTCACAGTGTGTTCTAAGAAGGTCCTGATTGGTAAAACATCTATCTCTGACCAGACCACCCTGCTGCCTAGAACCAGCTATTGTTTGACAAAAGAGAAGGGAGTGATTTTAGTAATTTAGTGATCTTCATGCCAAACCCAAGTATCTGAAAATAAAGACATTTTTGCCACCCACGCACCTCACCATGGCCCCACGGACCGTTTATTATTAGAAAACCAGAGCTGTCCAAGTGATATCCCTGGGGTCTGATCCTAATTCAGAAACAAAGGTAAGGATCCTTCCCTGATCACTTGTTCAGCCCTGTCTTCCTCTCCTATTCAAAGAGCAAGTGTGGACTGTGTTAGGATAGAAAAATCATTTCATCCATTCAGAAATGGAAAAATACATATAAGTAAGGAAAGGGAAAAATATGGAAAAGCAAAGAATTGGTTAAAAAAAAAATCATCATCTCCTAAATAGAAACCCTTGAAGAAGCCATTGTTGTGCAGGTAATAACTTCCAAGGTAGCTGAAGGGGGTAAAGTATCACTCTTGGTCATCAATGGATAAAATCTACCTCTAAAAGTTTCTAAATTCAACTCTAAAAAATTTAACGAAAAGGAAACCTTCCAAAATGCCTTCAGTAGCACTAAAAAATTGGGAGAAATGAGAGCAATCGTCTGTGATGTTTGAGATGTCCTCTGGTCTTGAGTCCTGACCTGCTAAGAATGCCCTCCCGGCCCCCAAGCCACTTTGGTTTTGTAAATGCCTTGTGGCACTTGCGGGATGGATGAGGCTTTGTGCAAATGCATTGGCAAGGCAGGTCTTGGGGAACCGCGCTCGGGCAGGTAGCAGATTTCTGATCTCTAGTTTGCATTGATCTTACATCTAGACACAGATTCAGAAGAACAGACACTCCCTTTTCCAGTGCCTTCGGAAAGATTGCCGCTCCGTAGAATGAGTCCTTTCTCCTCCACCCTTAATCTACAACCCAGCTTTCCCGGGAGATCCTACTTTGATTTACGATCCTCACCCCACCAGCTGAGCTTGCATTCTTCTTTGCAGTCTCTCAATGTACCGGGTGAGCTGAGCTCGTCTGATCTTTCCCCTTGATCTCTCTGTGCCTTGATGGCATCTCCAAAATACCTGTTTTGTTCTTGCCATTCATGTGCATGGAGAGGGGCAATGAGCTAGTCTCTCTGTCTGTGGCCCGCTTCCCGTATGAGGAGCATTTGGATGCTGGAGCTTTGTGGCGTTCTTGTCTGTGTGGTGTAAGGCCCGACCATCGAGCTGTGGTCAATGTCCAGTGGCATTGGAAAGTGACGAGTGAAGTTGTTCTTTTTGCACCAGCTGGTACCGCCAAGGATGACCCGCTCTGTCATCCCACGTAGTGGCGCAGCACGGCATAGGCGCTGGCTGAGTGGAGGCTGTGGCCTCAGTCTGGAGGTTTGCAACCCTGCTGTATCCAGGAAACCAGCTGTGTCTGGGAGACTGGATCAGTGCATCCAGCCCGTAGTGGTCTGATTAAACATAGACTCAAGAGATCTTTATTGAAAAAAGAAAGTAAAAACACACCAACAGCAGAATGCATCCCACAAAGCAGGCAAAGCAGAGAGCAGATATGAAAGTATTTTCTGCAAAAGCCTGTGCTCACTGGTCGGACAGTCCCGCTCATGGCGGATTTTTTCCAGCCACGGGGAGGGACCATCACTAGCCAAATTAGAAACCCTTAACCGGCCTTAGGGCCAAAGATCCAAGTCATGGCTAAGGCTGGCTTCCCCCAAGTTTCCCACAGCCAAGCAGGTTGTGACAGGGCTTTAGGTTGATTTCAGGGAAGCTAGACATGCGTTACTGTGCAGTCGACTCTGTCTGGCCAACAGAATCCTAAAACATCTAAGATGCAGACCTATTTGATCTCTTCAGGACTATATTGTAATCGTGGATACGCGTGATGCACATTTCACATTTCCAAAGGTTTCTTTTGTTTTTTATTTTATTCTTTTTGCTCATCCCACATCCTGGAATGAAGAAGGCCACAGCATGACAGTGCAAAAAGGATGCAGGGACTTGAAGCTCTCTTTAAAATGACATTTTTCTTTGCGCTTTTACGTTTCTTATCGTTTTTCTGTGCACCACTGGCTTTCAAACATGCTTTGTTATGGAACTCTTTTCACTTGTGTCCAATGTACTGAAATACTGTTATAGTCTTTGTAATGTATATTGTCTCAAGAATAAAATGAAATGTGGGTCGGGGGAGATGTGACGGCTGGATTTGACAGCATTGTTCTAGTTGCACCATTGACTCTTAAATGTATGGTGGTATGTTTTCAATGGCGTAAAAAGATTTCAGAACGCTTGTTTTGAAAAAGACTTGCAGAAGGCCTGATTCATTTAAAATTTCTAAAAGCCCTCTTCAGATTCTATAAATTCATTTCCAAAGCGGGATATGAGATTCAGCTTTAAAACTCCTTGTCTTCAGTCCTCACTACGCTCTAACCTGTGAATAGGAATTTTAAAGTGATAATCGGTAGAAGCTAAACATAAAAATCAGCCATGAGTCAGGAGAAAATGATTCTTTTGTATGTGAATTCATCCCAGAGTAAAATAAACAAAAGTAAGGACATACCTTTCAGTTTTGTTTTTTGATTCAATCATTAGTCCTTTTTTTATAGTAAGTTGCTGTATTAATTCTAAAGTTCTTTTAATTCAGTGTATTATCCTTCAGTTGTTTTAGAAATTAGTGTATAAAGGCCTTACAGAGTTAAAAAAAAAATTAAATGATCCCCTCTAGGGGATACCCCAGCGCTCATCAAAAATACATTTTCCAGATCAGTCCCCAACACCACTTGAAACTATAGTTCATACACCTTTGAACATTCTAAGACCACCCAATCCAGCTTCTCATGGGATCCAGATCTTGAGGAAGGAGGGATGGAAAAGTTCCCCAGGTGATTCTAATATCTCCCTGAGACCATCCTACCTCCACGAGAGCCCCCTCCCCTCCCTTAGGTGAGAAGAACTGATGTAGTAAAAATGATCTAAGAAGGAGATGAAGTCATTTGTTTCACTACATTTAATTCATGTCATTATTAAAAATTATCAGATGTTTTTATTAGCATATACATTCTATGTTCAGTCACACATATACGTGTCATTTAACTTGGGCCCAAGTCATGACAAAGGTCTTCTGGTTACCACCAGAGTTAGAAGTGCATGGAATAGTGATATAGAACAGAATTATTATCAAGATCCAGTGATTTCTCCTTCTCAATGGGATGAATTTTTCTTATTTTTATTTATTTATTTTATTTATTTATTTATTTATTTATTTATTTATTTTGCTTTCCTCCAGCCCCGAATTTTTCCCATTTTTAAACAGTAAGCTTTCTCTTTAATACGGAAACTTCAGTGGAAAAGATTGAGCTTGGGGGCTGATAAAAACTTAAGCTGTATAGTTTCGAATCCACTGGGGGAGGATTTATTAGATGGAAAAAAAATGCACTTTTCGCTTTGAAAGAGCAAGAGAAACCATTTTTACCCAGCAGAGTTAACTAATATAAAAAGGGCTTTGGTTTTTCATGAATCAGGCCTCTGGTGACTCTTTTCAGCTGGTGCTTTTTAAGTGTATACAAATACTGTTTATCCACCTGGTTGCCGCTTCATAGCTTTGATGTGTAGTATCTCTTTATAGGATGCAGCTTTGAGCCGCAGTCTGCACCTTACTCTCAGTTAGGCAAGTACACCTATATCGTGATTGTCATCTTCTACTTGTGTGATTGGCATGCTCAGTATCCTCCACCAAATAAACGGCAGCAGCTTATTGTATGTCAATAAAATTGTCTAATTGTCATGAAAATCCCGTTATAATACTGCCCCAATTCCTTAGAAAAGCGTATTTTTAAACTTTCTACCTAAAAGAGGATTACATTTCCCCCCAGTTTTCTTATACGTCAATGCAGAGCACTCTTTACGAGAGCTAACGTGGGTTAAGGTACAAGTCAGACCAACGGTTGTAGTGTTTGTAGTGTTTGAAATTGAGCCCTTTTTTGGTATTAGTCTATCAAAAGCGACGTGTTTTCTTATCAATGTCAATTTTGCTTCCTGTTTCTCTCTCCCATGCCTTTCACTTGGAATGACAACAGTTGACATTAAAAAGCTGTTGGCAGGTATGGAATAACCTTATTCTGTTACAAATAGCAAAGACCAAAGTGCATGTGAGGTGGCTCACAGGTTCAATAAATCAGCAATGACATCTCTCCGGAGTGTGTTATTGGTAGGCGGCATTTAGAACTTGGGTTGTAACGATGTGTACAAAGATGTCATTCTGTCTTCACCTAGCGTCCAAAATACCTACTGCTCCAGCAAAGTATGTTCCATGTTAGCGTTAGGAGTAACATGCAAACTGTTATTTTTAAGGTACGAAGGAAGCGACCTGTCTCACGTCCAAAGTCACAGTCACTCATGAAAATTAGGTCATGTTGCCGATAGCTTTGCAGCCTCTGAGCTTCCACTAGCGCTGAGGAAGTTTTCAAAACGACTAGATGTCAGCACTCCTGCCGAGGGGCTATTTCCTGGTTTCACTCAGTGTGTTTTATCCCTCCTCCATCTAGGACTGTAGATCCTAGCCTCCCCGCCTCAGGGTTACACAGGCATCTTAGCGCACCCTCTCCCTTTATGTCTCTGGTGTACTGTTGTCCCAGTCACCGGGTGAAGGGACTTGCACCTTCCAAAATCGATGCCACTTCACTCCCGGATCACCTGGTTGGGAGTGCAGTCTGAGTCAGGTAACCCCTGCTGAATCGGTCTTGTGTCCTCCGTCTGCTTCTGGGTGCAGAGAGTACCACCTCCCAGGACGTGGCCCCTGTCTGCTCACTCACAGCCCCCCGTGGCCCCGGACACCTCCTTCCTGCATGGCAGCATGAAAACGGGACACGACACTCCTCCCCCGTGCAGGGGTGTGTTGCGGTACACAGGGCTCTTCGGGTCCGCCTCGGTAACCCCGCTCCCTTCTCTTGTTCCCAGTGGCCTGGTTTGCTTTCGACCCCGGTTCGGCACACGCTGACATCATCTTCTCCAACGACAACCTGACTGTGACCTGCAGCAGCTACGATGACCGGGTGGTGCTGGGGAAGACCGGCTTCTCCAAGGGCGTCCACTACTGGGAGCTAACCGTGGATCGCTACGAAAACCACCCTGACCCTGCCTTCGGCGTGGCTCGCATCGACGTGATGAAGGATGTGATGTTAGGGAAGGACGACAAAGCTTGGGCAATGTATGTGGACAATAACCGGAGCTGGTTCATGCACAACAACTCGCACACCAACAGGTACCCGGCAGCCCCCAGACCGAGCCTTCTTCACGTTGGCTTCTGGTAAAAAACGAGAGCCCGAGTTCCAGGTCCTAGTAAATAGACAACATTGAGGCAGCCAGGCAGGTGGGCTTCAGTAAGTGGCACAGGAGTTCTACTATTCTTACCTGAGGCTTTCTCAGTGGTTAACTGATGGATTGAGGGATTTTTTTTTTTTTTTTTTTTGCGTAATGCCAGAAATGTGAGCCCTTTCCTAGGCCCTTCACCGTGGCTAGAAACTAAGACTCCCCATGCATATCCATCCCAGGAAAACATCCGAGGATTATAAAATCCAGACCTACAACTTACCAGGAGAGCTGTTTAGTTTTTCTGAACCTTCATCTCCAAATCCACCCAATTAGGATAATAATATTTTTTCCGGACAGGAGTGTTCTCCAGATTAAATGAGATATGTGAAAATGCCTCACATCAGAGGCAGCTGAAAACAGAAGCCATTGTTCTTCTTGTTAGGATTATTATCGATACCACTGCCCACGATAGAAGCCATGCATTGAACTAGCTCTTACAGATGCCAGTTTGGATAGCTTTCGAATTTGTAGGACCCTTATTATCATATAAATTCAGAACATCCAGTTTGCTGGGGAAGGAGAACATAGTAATCTCCTCAGGTTTGCCTCTAACACCAAAAAATAGGCAATTATCATTTAACCCAAATTATATTTTTTTTTCCCTAGACTTCCTTTATCATTTGGTTTGCCTAAGTCGAGAGGTGTCTTGCAGGGATCCTCATCCACCTTATTCTCAAAGATTTTTTCTAACATACACTCTCTTTGGTGTTTTGAGAAAAAAAAAAATACAGCTCTATCCAGTCAGATCAAGAGGAAAGTGAGGCTGGCAGTGGTAGGCTGGTGGACAGCACGGTCTCAGCTTTTTCTGGAAGGTTATCACTGCTCCTTCTCTAGTCGGTAGGATTCCTAGGACCTCCACTTCCCATTCCCTTGGACGTTTTCCATGCACGTCCATCCAGGTGTGTGTTGTTCATTATCACTTAAAGTGAACACGCATACCGTTTCAGCCTGATATCAAATGCTACTAGGTGTAGACAAACGGTCATCTTTGGTGATTTACATTTGCAGGAGCCCTCAGTCACCAGATCCCTAATGCCATTCCCCCATGTACCGCACTCACTTTTCCCTTCTAGCTTCTTTAGTTTGGAGTGAAGGAGTAAATAATACCACAAGTGTCACACTATGCAAAGAAACACATTCTTAAAGCTGAACATGTCTGCTTGCGTGCAAACTGTGCTGTCGTTGTTGAAGTTGTGAATTAACCAGATGCGATTTATAAACCTGTCTTTTAACGACTATGTACAGTCTGTATTCTGCATGCCAGGGGGAAAGAACAACACTTACCCAGTTTCTGTGCTCTGCTGAGATGAGGATGAAATTCAATATTGCTAGACCTCAAAGAGTTGGGGGATACGGCAAATCTGATCGTCCATGTTAATGGCTTTTGTGAAACCATCAACTGAAGCATAAGACATAATTTGCTTTAAAATGATATTTCAATGCAGGTTCTTTAAAATTCACTCCTCCATTTTCCACGATATAATTGTTTCGTTTTGCAGGGGAGAATCCTCTCCGATGTTGTCATTTTTTAGAGAGCCTTCTCAATTTAAACTCCGCATGCCCAAAATTAACATCTTTCTGGAACGAGTTTTTTCTATTAAATTGGTAGCATAAGGCCCCACATCCAATTTTTCATGCATATGCTTTCGATTCAGCATAAGTGCTTCTTTATTTTGACTTTCAAATTAAGTCATTTTGGAGTTGATGTTTAATTCCCACCATTTGTGCCAAGTGCACGACATAGCTGCGGACGGAGCTCTGATAGCCCAAAACCGACTATTTTTTTTCTTGGACTTGAACGATTTGTTTTCTACTTCCACGGCTCAGAGGTAGAGACCCTCTGGGAATGAGTTCACTGTGAACGACAGCAGAGCAGGATGGTCGAAACTATATTCTCAACAGGGGGCGATATCTCCCGGGAGTGAAAGTTAGTGTGTGGCGGATAAGCAAAAAAATCTTACTCTTTTTATTTACAAAACACAGATATACACACAACACATAAACAGATACCGGGTATATCTGTGGTAATAAAATGATATGTGAGGAGGGGTGACTAGGGGAAAAAAAGTATTACTTAAAAACGCTCCTGGGGTGTGGGGCACGATATTTTTAAACAGGCTGAGAAATACTAGTTAGTACAAAAGGGATTGTACATTGAGTACAAAGAGGGGAGCTTCTAGAATGAAGACAAGTGAAACCCAGTTGTTTTCTTTTCCCACAGAACTGAGGGAGGGATCACCAAGGGGGCCACAATCGGGGTCCTCCTCGACTTGAACAGGAAAACCTTGACCTTTTTTATCAACGACGAACAGCAGGGTCCCATAGCCTTCGAGAACGTGGAAGGCCTGTTCTTCCCGGCGGTGAGCCTGAACAGGAATGTGCAGGTAAGCGCCGTGCCCCCACGCCTCACAGCAGCTTCTGCCCGCTCTGCTTCAAAGGCTGCCCGCGGGGGGTACATTAGCCCCTGAGAGAGGGAAGCCAACCGTGTAAGGCCCAGACTGAGACCCGGAGGAAAGGAGAGGGGAAAGGGACCAACGTTGACAACTGAGATGATCCCAGATCAGCATCAGCCCCTTCGTTAAGCTTGGACACAGTCTCACTCACAGCAAGTGAGAGATTGGAACTCAGTTCACGGTTTGCTCTTGATCAGCCCTGAGGCCTAGTTTCATCCCTAGTAGGAATGAAACCCTTGAACCAGCTGGCTTGAAAACAGAAGGAATGACTTATGCAGAGCTCCGTGAGCGCCCCAGAGGTGAAGGTATGAGACGGAAGTATTAGCACGGTTACCAGAAAGCCTGAGCATCTTCTCTGCACTGTTCCTCTGATGCGTTAGGTCCTGGGGCTAGAGAACAGTCCCCGCCTGCGGGCTACTTACTTACAATTTACTGCAAAAGGCAAACAGGTTCTTCTCATGCATTCATTCAACAAATAACCACTGAGTGCCTTTAATATGTCAGGCACTGTAATTATAATTATTATAGGCATTGTTGTTTATCAGTGAAAACAAAACATAAAAATCGTGCCCTCGTAGAGCTCGCATTTGAGTTATGGGAGATAGGATCAATAATAAGCACAATGACCGTGTTAATGATATACATGCTAGAAGGCAGTAAGTGCAAGAGAGTCGAGGCCGAGGGCAGGGCGGGGGGGTGGGGATTGGGGGTGCGGGGTGGGGAGGGCAGCAGTCGTCTCAGCCAGGGCGCTCCGTGTGGGTGGGCCTTATTACCGTCCCAGGTGAGCTGGGCCCTGGAGGCAGTGAGCCGTGTGGAGCTTTCCAGGCAGAGGGACCAACCAGCACAAAGTTTCTAAGGCGTGAGGGGCCTCAGGGGAGCAAGGCGGGGCCAAGGGGCCCTGGCTGGGGCGAAGACCAGAGCCGCGGGGCGCCCTGCGGGGCACTGCTAGGCTGGTCTCTCCCTGCCCTTCTCCGCTGGAGCTCTCATCAGCCGCGCGCCACTCGGCAGACAGCTGCAGGCCGTGGGAGTCATAACCCTGCAGGTGTTTTTTCTTCTGTTCAGAACCATAGTGTTGGGAGCTATAAAAAAAAAAAAAAAAGAAAAGAAAACCGTTGTTGTTTATCAGCATGTGCAGTAAAAGTGATTGCAACCCAGTGACCTCTGCCCTTCTCTCTTCCTGCGACTAGATGGGGTTTTCTGGGAGGCTGAAATCTAATCTCTCAGAGTTCAGCCTCTACATTGGAAGAAAGGAACCCATAAATTGTCATAGACGTGAGTCTTAGAAAAACCTCCTTCAAAGTCTTCCCCATTTTCAGCTGTTTCCCCTTCCAAAGAATATTGTCCTCGATGGTCTTCAGTGGTTTCCAGGATGTTCTGAGTATCCTTAGAGAAAGACTCTGGGGCTGGGGAGACAGGGACGAGAAGGGGAAGGACAGTAGAGCATGAGACACTTCCGGCCTCATCCATGCAACTGTCCACCGAGGTGCGAGGCTGCACAGGAACCGGGGAACAGTACCCCTGCCCGTGTTTCTTATACTTGGCAATCGTCTATTCATTCCCCAAACGGAAGCCTCATCCTAATCGGAGTAACTAGTAGTGGACACGTGGTAAGAGAAGGGTTCTCCACTCACCGGTTCTCTATCCATGGATTTGGCATTGTCACTGCGCCCTCACCAAAAGGCTCTGCCACCTGCAGATCAATGCCTGTGTCTTCAGTCAGAAGGAACACAGCCTTCCCAGGATCCTTAAAAGAGGCAGGTGGATAAGAACCATATTATCAAGATTTGGGAAGCCCCCACGGTGCCCAGGCTCTTAGCACAGGCAGAATTCTACAAGAATTCTTCTTTAACATCTACTAGAATAGACGTTAAAGAAAGGTAACAGGTCCCCTGCTGAATCAGGAGCACACCCACTCTGCCCCCGGGGAGGGGCAGATGCAGGGAGGGTTCCCACGGTGCCTCCAGGACTCACAGTCTCGTCCCCCAGGTCACGCTTCACACCGGGCTCCCGGTCCCTGACTTCTACTCCAGCAGAGCATCAATAGCCTAAGGATGGGCTGTGGAGGCGCCAGCTGCCCGTCCTTACCTCCGTCCTTACCTCCGCCTGAGAGAGCGAGAGCAGGAGCTCAGCCAGCATGTGGTGGGATGCCGGAGAGCTGGAAGCAGAGGGGGAGGAGGAGAGAAAAGCTGGTCCCCACGTGCTCACACCCCACAGCGCTGCTCCGCCCCTTCCTTTCCAGCCTCTCTCCTGTTCTGATGCCTGCGTTCACTTCTGCGTCCAGTCCAGCAACTCTAACCAACAAAGGACCTAGACCGCCCACCCTGTCACTTAGTTTCCACTCCCAGATTTTGCTTTTATTTTACATAAGTATTTTTATGTAGGTGAGTTATATTTTGTTTCTTTTCTGATCATGTTATTAGTGACTTACTGAACTGTTACTGCCAAGAGAATCTTCTCCTGATAACCTTTTTCTTAAGCTTTCTGACAAAGAGGTCGTAGAGAGAGGTGGGGAAGAAGTAGTTGAATTCAGAGCTTGCAGTTTACCTCCTAGAAGGTTCTTGCCGTTACCTCTCGTGCAGTGTTAGCCCTGCATAGCTAATCTTTGTGAGGTGGGCAGAGTTATTGCAGCATCGAGAAGTTTTACTATCCATTGACGCACAAAAATAATAGCCAAATGGCTACACAAAGGTTCACCGCAGGCAGGATCATTAGGAGAGCTGGGTCATTGAATCAAACTAGAAAGTCTCTAGACAGAGGCAGACCAGGGGGGTTATGATTTGGTTCATTCATTTAACACAAGTTTTTAACTGAGAACCTACTATGGACCAGGCACTGTTCTAGACACTGGAGACACAGTGGTGAACAAACAGGTGTGCTTACCGCCCTTCTGGAGCTTACGTCCTCATAGGAGAGCAAACCAAAAATAAGACAATTACAAATTATTGTAAGTACTACAAAGTATATAAACAAGGGGCAAAGAGGCTCATTGGCAAGATCTCTCAGTTCCCCAAGAATGATGCTAAAAATCTACCAACTCTGGCCATGGCACCAGAAACATACCAACTCAATGCCTTTTCAACTATGCTATTTTAATTATGGTACCTGCTGCCATTCATCACAGAGCCCTCCTTTGGCAGAAACGATGTCAGCATTCTTATTTGTTAATGCTGCAACGACACTAAGCCTTAAATATGAATGTGGAAAAAAAAAATAGTGACCAGAGAGAGAACTCATTTTCAGTAATGGGGGATCTTAATTTGCAGTCCACGGCATCCCCATTCTCAGGATAAACTCACTTGTCTCCATGTATATCTGTGCCTGTTACAAATGACAAATCCATCCACTCTGCTGCCATTCACAACCTAACTTTCTGGAGTAGTTCAAATAATGTTTGGAAGAAAATGAAATTGTATGTCATTGCTGTGACTGATAGCAGAACGATAATTCTTATTACTTCTCTATAGAGATAGACTTACACAGTTACCCTTCAGATTCTTTAGTTTGACATGAAGTTTTAGAAAATGTAGAACATGGAAAAAAAGGTTCTGATTAGTTGTCTAAATACTTGCCAGTGAGCCAAGAAATTCCGCATGAAAAAACAAGAGTAACAGATAAAAGAGAAGTGGTAGGATGGGAAAGCTAACTAACTAAAGTTTTGGCAAAAAGTAATATATGTAAATAGCTAAGTATTTCCTTTTGTGCTTCATTCAGCTCATCTCTATTGGTTACAGTGTTTTTCTAGTTACGTGTACCTAATTTATTGAATGGGTGCTATCCTGTTTATGTCCATCTTGGTTTCTTGGCCACAGAAAAACTGTTGCAGGGCAACACTAGTTTGATATTTGATTTGCTCTCCAATGAGACTCGATGGCTGGGCCGCTGTAGACTCAGAGTTACTCTTGTTCTTTATTAAATTCATCCTGCTAAGTAGATTTCTAGTGACTTGTAACACATAGTTTACACAGAATTGCCATTGTAGATGCATACAGCTACTGTACTAGAAAAATGGATATTTCTGGTGTGCCAATAAAAGATTTTTATGGGAGAATCGCATATGTCTCTTTAAAATTTCTTAGTTTTTGCCTATTTGGGATGACGATTCATCTTTGTCAGCGCAATATGTCTTCAGCCAAGTGTGACTGGAAAGTCCCCCAGAGTTCTTGAAAGTACTTGGCCCTCACCTGATTTCCTTGGGAGCACCGACACCGTCCCCTGGTGGTACCTACCTCCTGAATCTTAACTTAGTGAGAAACATCTATAGTTTAGATGCTGTTTGGGTCTCCTTCCAAATCTTAGGAACTTACTTTCACAAACCTGCTCCTGAAAAAGGCCATGAACTTGTACTGCAAAGTGTAGTGTTACTGCCTTTTTCAAATCTGGTTCCTTCAGCCTTTCTTTGAATGGCTGAACAATGTAATTGTTTTTAAATAATCGCAATGGGGACGCCTGGGTGGCTCAGCCGGGTAAGCATCTCCCTTCAGCTCAGGTCATGATCCCAGGGTCCTGGGACCCTGCTCCCTGCCCAGCAGGGAGTCGGATTTCCCTCTGCCCCTCCCCTCTGCTTGTGCACTCTCTCTCTGATAAATAAATAAAATCTCTAAAAAATAAATAATCACAACAGTACTGATCACCTTTATATTATCATTACCCCTTTTTAAATTTTTTTCTGCTGACATTTACTTATTTTGGGCTGTAAATTTTATTTTATTTTATTTTTATTTAAATTCAATTAATTAACACATAATGCATTATTAGTTTCAGATGTAGAGGTCAGTGATCCATCAGTCTTATATAATACCCAGTGCTCATTACATCACATGCCCTCCTTAATGTCCATCACCCAATTACCCCATCTCCCCACCCCTACCCCCAGCAACCCTCAGTTTGTATCCTATGATTAAGAGTCTCTTATGGTTTGTCTCCCTCTCTGGTTTTGTCTTGTTTTATTTTTTCCTGTATGATCCTCTGTTTTGTTTCTTAAATTCCACATATGAGTGAGATCATACAATAAATATCTCTCTCTGATTGAATTATTTTGCTTAGCATAATACCCTCTAGTTCTGTCCACGTCATTGCAAATGGCAAGATTTCATTTTTTGATGGCTGAGTAATATTCCTTTATATATATATACTACATCTTCTTTATCCATTCATCTGTTGATGGGCTCTTTCTATAGTTTGGCTATTGTGGACATTGCTGCTATAAACATTGGGGTGCAGGTGCCCCTTCGAATCACTATGTTTGTATAGTTTGGATAAATACCTAGTAGTGTAATTGCTGGGTCGTAGGGTAGCCCTATTTTCAACTTTTTGAAGAATCTCCATACTGTTTTCCAGAGTGGCTGCACCAGCTTGCATTCCCACCAACAGTGTAAAAGGGTTCCTTCCCCTTTCTCCACATCCTCACCAACTTCTGTCATTTCCTGACTTGTTAATTTTAGCCATTCTGACTCGTGTGGGGTGGTATCTCATTGTGGTTTTGATTTGTATTTCCCTGATGCCGAGTGATGGTGAGCATTATTTTGATGTGTCTGTTGGCCATTTGTATATCTTCCTTGGAGAAATATCTGTTCATGTCTTCTGCCCATTTCTTGATTGGATTCTTTGTTCTTTGGGTGTTGAATTTGATAAGTTCTTTATAGATTTTGGATACTAGCCCTTTATCTGATATGTCATTTGCAAATATCTTCTCCCATTCTGTCGGTTGTCTTTTGGTTTTGTTGACTGTTTCCTTTACTGTGCAAAAGCTTTTTATCTTGATGAAGTCCCAATAGTTCATTTTTGTCCTTGCTTCTCTTGCCTTTGGTGATGTGTCCAGCAAGAAGTTGCTGCCGCCGAGGTCACAGAGGTTGCTGCCTGTGTTCTCCTCTAGGATTTTGATGGACTCCTGTCTCACATTTAAGTCTTTCATCCATTATGAGTCTATTTTTGTGTAAGGTGTAAGAAAATGGTCCAATTTCATTCTTCTGCATGTGGCTGTCCAATTTTCCCAACACCATTTGTTGAAGAGACTGTCTTTTTTCCACTGGGCATTCTTTCCTGCTTTGTCAAAGATTAGTTGCCCATAGAGTTGAGGGTCCATTTCTGGGCTCTTTATTCTGTTCCATTGATCTATGTGTCTGTTTTTGTGCCAGTACCATACTGTCTTGATGACGACAGCTTTGTAATAGAGCCGGCTTCCCCGCTCTGATACCTGGGAGCTCTGCCGCACTCAGGCACCCCCCAGTCTTTCTGTGACCCCAAGGGTCCTGAGACCACACTGTCCCAGCGAGGGTTCTACCCTGCTTCACCACCTGAGTGCCTTTCAGGCAGGAACGTCCCCCACTGGAGCCAACAAAGTTCCGGTTTTGCACTCTGCTATTATATCCCCTTCTGGTAGCCAGCTGATGGAGGCTCCCTCCTCCCACGGTTTAGCTTCCTTTTTTTTTTTTTTTAAGATTTTATTTATTTATTTGAGAGAGAGCACATGAGAGGGGGGAGGGTCAGAGGGAGAAGCAGACTCCCTGCAGAGCAGGGAGCCCGATGCAGGACTCGATCCAGGGATTCCAGGATCATGACCTGAGCCGAAGGCAGTCGCTTAACCAACTGAGTCACCCAGGCGCCCCGGTTTAGCTTCCTATGTATCACTTCGGATTCACTTCTCTGCGCCTCCTACCTTACAGAAAGTCCTAGTTTTTCTATTTGTAGAGTCGTAGCTATTCTTTTCTTAGATCTCCAGTTGAGTTCACAGGTGTTCAGAATGATTTAATAGTTATCTAGCTGAATTCCTGGGACGAGACGAAACCAAGGTCTCCTAGTCCTCCACCATCTTGGACTCCTAGGGAGAGAGCCCATTACCCTTTTTTTTTTTAAAGATTTGTTTATTTATTTTAGAGAGAGAGCATGTGCAAACAGGGGGAGGGGCAGAGAGGGAGAGAGAGAGAATGCTCAAGCAGACTCCCCACTGAGTGTGGAGCCCGACTTGGGGCTCAGTCTCAGGACCCCAAGATCATGACCTGAGCCGAAACCAAGAGTCCAATGCTCCACTGACTGAGCTACCCAGGCACCCTTGTCATTACCCTTTTAAAGTGAACTGGGGGTTGTGTGTGTGTGTATGTGTGTGTGTGTAGCTTTTTTTTTTTTTTTTTTGAGGAAACCATCCCCTGCAAGCACCTGACCCAGCTTGTGACCTCAGAGCGGCACACTAGGGAGCTGGCAGCTGCCGTGCTCTGTGTCCTCCAGGTTTCCCCACATCCCTGTTTCCTCACCCCGCTACCCTGATACTTCCTTCTTCTTCCTCCATGGGTCTGCTCGCCCTGGTAGTTTTCTTCCCTTCTGAGCTCTACCTAAGGAAACACATGAGTCGCTTTCTACTCTTCGCGTGGCATTGAAGTTAATGGAACTTCTGATTCCTGGCATCGCCTCCAAGGAATGATGAAGTGATTTGCAAGATATCATCCTATTTTCTGGAAGTGAGATCCTTTTTTTCTAACTCTAATGTGTGCATTAATCTTTTGCTTATCTCTTCAACTCACTGGTGAGAAAGCAGGAATCAGGATTTTTGATCATGAATCAAAGGAACTATGGTAATTAAAGAAGTTCTCAGATCACACTAGCTTATAATTTATATGAAGATGCTAAAGACACTTGCATATATATTCAAATATATATATATGTGCCAGCTACTTCCACTGATACTGGCGTTTAGGGAAACCTGAGTCTGACATAATACATCACAGGTAACTGAGACTTCCTAAATCTTGTCTTTATCCAAAGAACCAGCATTTTGGATACACACAGAATTTGAGGTATTGAAAAAGACTGAACAGTGGAGGCACCTAATTAAATGCACAGAAAGATCAGTCTAGTTTTTGGATGTATTATCTGTCGCACTCTGCCACAACTGTGCTAAGAAAAGCTTCAGGTACAGAATTAGCTATCACAGAATTAGTAGTGATGGTTGCATAACCTTGTGATTGTACTAAAAATCACTGAGTCATACACTCTGAAAGGGTGAGGAACCATACTGGACATGACCAGGACTCTCCTTACAGCCTCCCTCCAACTACACCCAAGTCTGTTCCTATTTCCCCCATGCTATCCTCTGAGATAAAGCCCAAGGCAGAGGGAGGGGTGTCAGGGACCTAGGAGTTGATCTCCTCACCCTGTTTTGCTTCCCTTCCCATATTCCTTTGGTTGGTGGAAGGGCTTTAATTTGCTTCCTCTCCATTTTGTTCTGAGCCTCTCTAACATGGACTTTAACTTCCCCCTTTGCTGAAGTCCAGAATGGTGGAGAGAGTAGAAAACCTGGCTCCCATTAAGGAAGCTATTAAAAATAGCTCTTACACCCCCCAGTGGTTATCAGTCTTGCTCACATCTTTCTTCCTTCCCACCAGGGAAAAATAAATGTTCACCATGAAATCTAAAAAAGTTAATATTTTGGTTGGTTGGTCTTGCCCTTTTTTCCCCCCAATATTTTTTTCTAAAATTCCCTAATAATGAACATAATAAACTATCATTCCACTAATGAGGATGGCCGAACATAAAATTTTAATTACCTGTTAAACAACTTACAAACCATCTTTTGACGTATAGCCACAATTTGTAACATGTATAATAAGGAAAGCATAAAGCTAAAAAAACCGCTGTGATGAGAGAAACTTCATAAAGGTAAAAACCAGTGGTTTTGCACTCTGGCTAAAATTCTCTAGTAAGGACAGTATGCTCAACTATGCATTTCTATACATTCCACACAAAGAAAGGGGCACAACGTGAGATCATGCATATAAAAGCGCTTTGTGCAAGAGAGATGAAAAACACGTGAAATGTGATTATTAATTATTAAGTAACCTCTACACTCTGCATTATCAGACAACCCTGAGAGGACTAAAGTATAGTGACTGAGGGCAGCCTCTGGCAGTAACTGTCTCAATTCTGGCCCTGGCTCCAGGCTGTGCCAGCTGCGTGCCCAGGGGCGCGGGATGAAAACTTACCCACGGGGATTATTTGTTTGTGCGCAGTCTGTTCATGATGCCACCATCCCACCCCCTCCCTTTTTATTACCAAGATCCCAACTGAGTGTCAATAATGATTCATATAATCATCTTTTCGGGAGACAATGCCTATCTGCGGAACTTGACAAAATGTTAAATTCTTTCGTTAAATTAATGGAAGACTGTAGGCAAGGGCATTCTGAGCAAAAGCAGTAACTTGATTCGTATGATACATTAAAATCTTTTTCAAAGTCACAATAATCAAAATGCCATACTATTACTAAATCAACTACAACTCAGAAATAGAGATTTCAATAGATATTGAACAGAGAATCACAAAGGGGGAAATGAAAATTATTCAAAAATGTTGAAACATATTTGAAAATTGGTTAGCTATTTGAAAAGCAAAACTATATTCTTAATCATATCTATGTTCCAGATATTAAGATGGCAACATAGAATATTTAAAACTTTAATAAACCAGAAAAGATTACAAATATTCATCTGATCTTTCTCAAGGAGGCTTAAATCACTGTAAATTACTTTATGCAATAGGCTTATCAATTTTCTAAAACTCTCCAACTTATATTTTACATTTAGATCCTTCATTTGTTATCTCTGCCTATGTATCATGCCCATCTCTTTCCTTCTTTAATTAACTGGGCCCATCTTTATCCTGTCTAAACCTACTTCTAGTACTATAGATTTATTGGCTGTATTGATTTATTGTTATGCCATCATCTAACAAACTACTTTTTAGGAAAGATTAAGGTATTAAAAATGAACTACTCTACACTCTGTTTCTGGACAGTATTTTCAACCTAGTAGCTAATGAGTTTATAATGAGCAAGTTATCTGAGGTAAATGAGGATCCTAATGCTTCCTTTAATGCTGATTTCCACATAGGATCTGTGAAAAGAACACTCCACTCAATATATATTCCTAACTGCCTGGTGGGCAGTGTGGCTGTCTGATGTGAATAAGTCTCCAGTCTTATCAGTTGGCAGGCTGAAAATGATGAGCAGGTGAAGGTTAATTGCAGCTTCTTGTGAGGCTGGTTTCATGGTTGGCAATACAATAGGCTTTGCAAATATGCAAACTTTAATATCTAAGTATAGCGATGGGCTTACTCAGACCTGATAGATCTGCAGGAAAAAAATCACACATATCTATCACAAAGCAATCAGTCAATCTTAGAGACTTATGAGGATCACCCCAAACTCCGGGCCATTATTAAATTCCATGTCTTCAAGATTTCAACTAAGATCAAGTATTGAAACGTAGTGCGATTACCACCTGCAATACACACAGTGCGTGTAAGCTGCTTGTCTAACATCCAAGTGGAAAGGACTCTTCCTCAAAGTTAAGAGAATCTGAGATCTGTCCTCCATGCCTTGGGAATGGGTAGAGAGAGGATCCCATTGGATCAGATGAAGTTCGGAAGGCCAGTCCTGGAGCATTTGGGGTTCCAAATCAGGGGCTCCAAGGGGACAAGAGAGAACAAGATACAGGTGCAGGCTCATTGACAAGGAGCGTCAGATGCATTCCACATGTGCTTTCTTTTTCTTCAGAGGTCTCAGGTGTCAGGCTTCATCCTTAAGCCTCTTGTCAGGGCTTCAGCAGTAACTAAAGGAAGCATAATCACTGGGACACCTTCCTAGTAGGAAATATCAAAGGTGCTCTTAAGGACAACAAAGGGATGTTCATTATTCCACAAAATGGGTCTGACCCAATATGATATTTTTCGTAGTCTGAAGCTTCCTGGGGCTAGGCTAATAATAACAAAATAATACCCTATTTTCTTCTTTCTCTGATACAAAGGTTTTTTGTTATGGTTTTTTTTTTTTTTTTTCCCCAAACCTTAACATCTCTGCAATGAAGACACATCTCACATGCGTCAAAAGAAACTGACCAGCCGCTGGTATGGCAGGTGCTTCTCAGCCTCCCACTGCCCAGTGAAATCATCTGAAGAGCCTTAGAAATAGTGATACCAGGCTACTCAGTTAATTGGCCTGGGATTCGGCCTGAGAACGTGGGATTTTTTTAAGTTGCCCACATGATTCTCATGCGCAGCCGGGCTTGAGAAGGTGAGAGGAAGGGAATGTGAGGATGGCATTTACTCACAGTTTGCACTGCCTGTGCATTGGAGAAATGAATAAGATGTGGGGATGGATCAGTTCATCGGCCTGTTACTTCTGGGAAGTTATTTGTGCTGGTAGGTGGTAAATTTATTTATTTTTATTATTTTTAAATTTTAATTCCAGTACAGCTAACCTACAGTGTTATATCAGTTTCAGGTATACAGGCAGCTGGAAAACTTCAGTTCACATCACAGTGATCAGTTAGGTCTTTTTAAAGATTCCACTAGAATGCAACGTAGAAAAAAATTGTGTGTACAAAATTAATAACCATACACTGTATGCTGTGATTGAAAGCAGTAAATATTGCCAACATTTTGAGAACCGATTACAATTGTTTCAATTGTTGGGACCCATTGATGTGTCAATAACTATCATTCAGATGTCCAAATCTGTCACAAGCTTCCAGCTACTTCCCAGAAAAGCTCTTTACTTATAGTTACTTATATTAGCAGCAACAACACAATGTAGCCAAAAGGGAAATGCAAACAAACTAACAAAACCCCACATAACCCACAATATTCTTTGACATGTGTTTAAATGATTCTGCAGCATCACAAAGGTGCTAACAAGGTCCAGATCAGCAGCAGGGGTTACCATTACATTACATGTAACTGCCGTACTTGATAGGCATTTTCGACCCCAGGTGTGATTGTCATTCTGAAAAAGGAAACAGCATGTATTTGTAGAGAAAAAATGTATGATGTTATAAATTAGATTTTTTAGAGTTGTGTGCGTTTAATGTCGTATTTGGTTTTGATTTTCTCCATGAGAGCTAATAGGAAGTCAGTGGTGCATTTTACAGTCTCTGACAAAGGCTTCTTACAATTGAGAAATACTCTAATAATATCAGGTAGTCATATGTTGAACCTCATTGTTATCCATGCAATGTACAAAAGGCTTACTTCATCTTCATCTTACTTATACATTTTTATTATTAGCATTTTAGAAGTGAGAAAATTAAAGCATAAAGAGCTTAAGTAACTTGCCTAAGGTCACACAGCAGGCAAGTGTTAGAGCGAAGATTTGAATCCAGCCTGACTCCGGAGCCCACACTCTTCATTAACCACTCGGCTATAGGACACCGCGATCGCTCTACATCGCGCGCACCACGTACAACACGCTCACTCAGTACATATTCAGTGGGCAGCCGTTAAGCACTAAACACTGTGAAACACTAGAGATACCAGTGAACAAAACAGACAAGGTCTCCACCTTCTTAGACCTGATATTCTAATCGGGAAATGCAAATGATAAGTAAATAATTGAAACTCAAGATAATTTTATTTATTTTTTAAAATTTTTTATCGTTATGTTAATCACCATACGTTACATCATTCGTTTTTGATGTAGTGTTCCATGAAAATCTGTCTCAACATGGACTCTTGAGTCATAAAAACCAGGTTCCCCGCCCACATCCACCACTTCATTAAATATGAGCTTAGACAAGATAATTAACCTCAGTAAGCCTTCAGTTGTCATAAACTGGAGATAATAGTCCCTACGTGATAAGATGGTTGTAAGGATTAAGTGAAAAAATAAGTGACATGCCTACTGTACCACCTCACTAGGATCCCGGCAAGGCAGAATGGTCAGTGTATAGTTAAACACCCGTTGCTATTATGTTTACAATGTGGATGGGGAAGGGGGAGAAGTTTGCAAAGGATTTTGGCCTTGAATAACTTTACAAGATTTTCATTCCTTGAGTATCATTCACACCGATGTTTCTCAGGGCAGGTAATAATAGTAATTGTTACTGTGCTCACAATGTACTGAGCACTATTCTAAACACTTTCCATTTATTAACTCACATAATCTACACAACATCCCTATGAGGTTGGCATTATTGTTGTCTTCCAATTTAAAAATGAGGAAACTAAAGCAAATAAAGTTTGTGTAGTTTGCCCAAGGTCACACAGCTGGTAGGTGACAGAGCTGGGATTGGAAACCCCACATGGTGGTTCTGGGGCCTTCACTCCTAACCATCCTGCTCTACTTCCCAATAGGAAAGAAGCACTAATCCACACATACCCCCAGGGGGATGTTCAGCTTCCTCTCTTGCATGCAAAGCTGTTTCACTTGGGGTGTGGAATAACAAATTACAACTCCAGTTTTAAATTTACATGTGTTTTGTGGGTCTTCAAAAAGAGATTTAAAGAGTTTTCAAGTTTTAAGTTTTGTTAGACAAATACTTTATGTGGATAAATGCTTGCAGGACAGGGACCTGTTTTTTTTTAGCATTATTCCAATAGGAAACAACTATTTCCTATATGCTGTTCCTTGTACACATGAACAGCCACATCTACCTATTTACATTCCTTTAACTCTTGATATTGGTCAAGCTTCTCAGCTCCCTCTGGTCCTGTGAGCGGCACACATGGCATGAAGGTGTTATCAACTGGAATCAGACACTGGTATGGGATCAGAAGGACATAAGTCTTCTTTTCCTAGAACAGATGAAAATGGTTTCGCTCCAAGTATTTGACTATTTTAGATACCTCTTATAAGTGGAATCATGTAGTGTTCTCTCTTCTGAGACTGGCATATTTCACTCAGCATAACGTCCCCAAGGTTCATCCATGTTGTCTCACATTACAGAATTCAGTTATTTTTTAAGGCTGAAGAATATTCCATTGTATGTATATACCATATTTTCTTTATCCATTCATCTGTAGATGGTCACTTAGGAGGTTTCCATACCTTGGCTATTATGAATAATGCTGCATTGAATAATGAGCGTGCTAAAATACATATAGTCAAGGAATAGAATGGTAGTTGCCAGAGGCTGGGGGGAGGGGGAATGGGGAATTGCTAATCAATGCGCATAAAGTTTCAGTTAAGCAACATGAATGAGTTCTAGAGATCTGCTATACAACATTGTACTTACAGTTAACAATATTGTGTTGTACACTTAAAAATTTGCCAAGAGAATAGATCTCATGTTAAATGTTCTCACCAGCATAAAATAAAATTTAATTCTTTGAAGGACTTGGAGAAAATTCTTTTAAAGATTTTATTTATTTGAGAGAGAGAGAGAGATGAAAGAGAGCACAAGCAGAGAGGAGAGGGAGAAGCAGGCTCCCTCTGTGGGGCTCGATCCTAGGACCCTGGGATCATGACCTGTGCTGAAGGCAGACGCTTAACCAACTGAGCCACCCAGGTGCCCCAAGACTTGGAGAAATTTTGATAGAGATTGTCTCACTGAACCCTGGCCCTTGGCTTTGGCCCTCTCAGAGGATAACCAAACTAGTGTAAAAAGGATTTCTTCTTTAGGCTCTATTTCCCATCTGGTGTCTGGGAGGATGAAGACCAAAGCCAGCTCCAGGCAAAATTCCAAAGTAAACAAGGTATCTCTTTGGTAACCTCTCACTTTCCTTTCCATTCATCCCTCCCCACCAGGAATACAGTGTCCAAAGCACAGAAAGCTTCCACCATCTGTAACTTACCCCATTCCTGCCTCAGGAGCCATACTCCGCTCAGTCTCTCCTCCACTTCCCTCATTAATCAGATCCCCCAGCCTTCAATGTCCAGGTTATTGCAGGGTAATAATCTCCAATACAGCTTCTTACAAATTCCCATGAAGATATTCATATAAGCTGCTTGAAATACAAAAGTTTCAACAGCGTTAGAAATCCTGTCAACCATTCGACAGAACCTAGAAAGTATCGAGCCCCAAATCGGCACAGAGGGGGCTGGAACGTGGAACATCACTGTGGCCAAGATGCAAAGAGAATTTATTGAAATAAACAGACTCCACCCTCTGGGACAGAGCCACATGAATACCTGGAAAGGACAGAGAAGGAGCTTGAGTCACCCCACTATCAGCACCCAGCTCAGAAATCCAGGGCCTGCACAAAATTATACCTGGGGAGCTATGTCCTGGTGCTGCCAGTGGGGTACCCCCTCCTCTTTTTGTATCCGCTCAGGACTGTACCTCGCAGAACACCCACCGTTGGAGGCAGAGGGTGTACCCTGCCAGGGGGGTGATGCTGGCTCATGAAGGCTGAGGTGGGAAGATCTTCAGAGGCCAGCCACACTCAGGATGTTTTGCTAATATTCTTGATGACAAAAATTACCTTTCTTAGTGAAGCAGAACAACAGGGAGGGAGTTAGGACTAGAATTTCTTAAGCTGCAGCCATGGCGGTGTTGAGGACACCGGAGACAACTGCTGGGGGAAACTGCTTCCCCCCCCCCCTTTTTTTTTTTTTTTTGTTGTTGTTAAAATGCTTTAAGGGAAATTCTGATCATGTAAAAGGAAAGCCCTAGCCCAGCCCTGCAAGGATGGATGACTGGGAGAATGTGGAGCTAAACAGTTCTGCACAGTAATGTGAGTGTTTCATCTTTGCGCAGACAGGTTTGCTTGTTTATTTCATTTTAAGAGACTTCTTTTTCCTCCGGGCAGCCCAGAGGTTGCAGTTTGGGGTCTCAAGGGAAAGAGGAGATGGGAAAAGCCACTCTGATCTAAAAGGGTGGTCTCTAAGAACATGGAAGCAGAATAGGACCCAAGGAAAGAAACAGCCAGAAAGAAACTCCCTCTCACAGTGTGTCTGCTGGTCTTTGGTCTCAATGATATCTGATCATCGATTTCAAGGTATTTCCTGTGCTGTGACCTAATCCTCTTCTATTACCACCCTCCCTGCCAAGTCTTTAAAGACGCTTCTTACCCATATAAACCAGTGCCAGTTTTAAGCGAGAAGTGTCTAGTGCTTGAGACCAAGTGATTTGGGGATTCGAGAGTAAACCAAACTGCCCAGGATTGATTGAGAATAAGCCAGCACCCAAACAACACATTTCTTCTAACATGTACCATGCTCTCAGTAAGAAGAACTCTATAAATAAAAATTTCTCAATTTTATTACATATTTGTCCTTATTTTTTAGATTTCCTCGGTTTCCTGTATTAACTCTTTCTCTTCTGTGGGTCAGTTCTGTCTATTGAATCCATGCCTATCATCCTTTTGGTCTGCCTTAAATGTTTGGCTATATTTGTATTGAGGATATATTGAACTATATTGGTAGTTGCAATTTTTTTTTTTTCCAAGCCAGTGAGACTGTTCTCCAGCAATAGGACTGATCAGGGCAGAGGAGGATGTGGATTGAACACATAGATATTCCTCAGTCTCAGTCTCCCCAACTCTCCTGTGGCTATAAGTTACTTGGGACATTAAACCATTTATCTTGCCCAAATCTCTACTCTTGGAGCATCACATTTGATGAGACCCACTCAAGGAGTTGTATTCTCAGCTTGATCCTAAGGGTCACCATGAAAGTAGAGGGAATGACTCATCTGGTAACTTAATTTCCCAGTAGGTCACCATATCAGGGGTCCCCAAGACCACCTTTATGTTCAATGATGTGCTAGAAGGACTCACAGGATATAATTATACTCACAGGTACAGTTTACTGCAACAAAAAGATACGAAGCAAAATCAGCAAAAGAAAAAGATGCATGGGGCAAAGTCCTGCTGAACCTAGAATCAGCTGAACCTAGAATCAGCTTCCAGAAACCTCTCTGAGTGGAATCACAGGATGTAATTAATTCTTCCAACAACCACATGTGGCGACACATGCAAAGTGTTGTCTACCAGGGAAGCTCATTAGACTTAGTACCCGAGGTTTTTATTGGAGGCCCCCCATGTAGGGACCTACCATGTGTCAAAATTCCAGACTCCCAGAAGAAGAGAGGTGTTCAGCCTAAACATATCATTTGCACAAACAGTCTAGGCTGGTTACAGTAAACCATCCTTATCAGTTAGGGAATGGTGAGAAAACTCCTGAATTCTAAGTTTCCAGATGCTGGACAAGGGCCAAACTTGCAAGCAAATCTTTTTAAGGACAGCTGTCTCAGGGCCGCTATATTATCTCTTTCTTGCACCGTCTCCTGGAGGTCACTCTTCCCAGCTCCTGCCATCTCTGATCTTGGAGTTGTTCTGGATTCTGCTGGGTAAGCTCAAATCTTAGAGACCCTGTAAGAGATTGCAGGATCTCTGGTTCTATTCATTTGCACTGTCAGTACATAGGAAGTTCTCAGAAACATGTATTGAAGAAAAGAGCTATGTAAAAAAATGGGTAATTTAAAAACTGAAAGAGGGCGCCTGGGTGGCTCAGTTGGTTAAGCGACTGCCTTCGGCTCAGGTCATGATCCCGGACTCCCGGGATCGAGTCCCACATCGGGCTCCCTGCTCGGCAGGGAGTCTGCTTCTCCCTCTGACCCTCCCCCCTCTCATGTACTCCCTCTCTCTCTCTCAAATAAAAATAAATAAAATCTTAAAAAAAAAAAACTGAAAGAAATTATTCCAAAACATTAACAAAGTATTATTATGAGATTTTTGTTATATTTTTACATGCCATCCTAATTTTCTAGCATAAACAGATGCTAGTTTTATAATTAGAAATCAAGTAGAAATAATGTTAGTTTTCAACAAATCCAAGTGACAGTCGAGTAGATTAGATGCAGAATTTGCAGTGTTGGGCCAAGAGCTACTGGGTAACTTTAACTCCAGGGCTATTTTTGGCCACAGAGATTCTGGGGGAGGCCTACAGCATAAAACATTTGTCTCTGGGGACCCAAACTTAGTGTTATTCCCTTCCATTCAGGCTTCATGGCTTAAGTTCATGAAACACAATGATCAACATGTAAAACAGATGAACTAAAAATTTTAAAAGTTTAGAAGACCCACTAATGTTTCTCAGCCTCCAGTGGTAAATGCCACCAAACTGGGAGTGCTGCGACCAACTTTTAACCATCTCCATTGGATGGGCAGAAATAATTTTTTAAAAATTTTAATTACTTTCCTAAGCTCATCTTCCTAAGATTAATATAAAAATCAGCTTCCAGTAGGAGAGATCCTAAAATACTCTAGGTAGCAGCGGAAAATTATCCTAATTGTTTCTAAATTTGTCATGAGCAATGACATAGGTCACATTCTTACTATTTATTATAACTTATGATAACAAATGATTCAGAAGTATCGGTACCTAGCTAGTCTAAGTAATGCCAACACTTTCTTCCTAGCCTTCTGGTCAAATTGCTTCCATCACTACTTCAATCCCTTTTCTTCAAGAGAACTGCACATCTATAGCCAAACTTCATTTTCTATATCAGGAAGAAAAAAGGATGCCATTAAAACTCATATATCAGATCCAGCCATTACATTCCCAACAGAAATGAGGGCATGTGTTCAGGAAAAACATGTACCAATATCTTTACGACAGCATTGTTCGTAATAATCAAAAATTGGACACAACCCAAATGTCCACCAACAGCAAAACAGATAAAGGCACTTGTGGTACATTCATACAATGGAACACCATACAGCAATGAAACATGAGGTTTGGCAAGAACATAAATGAAACTTGCAGGCATAATATTGAGTAAAGCAAGTCAGAAAGAGTATAGATGTTCTGTATAATTCCATTTATGCAAAGTTCAAAAGAGGCAAGAGTAATCTGTCATATTGGAAATCAGGGTGGTGATTACCTTTAGGGAGGGAGAGTGGAAGTAGTCCAAGAGTGGTCTCTAGGCTGTTCATAATGTTCTGTAGATCAATCTAGGTGAGTTTGCATGAGTTATTCATTTATAAATTTCATTGTGATACACACTTAAGATTTATTAACCAGTGTATGTTTTACTGCTATAAAAATACTACCCAAGAAATGGAGTTTTGCAAAAGAGCTTACACATCAAATGAGAGACATGGTTATGAAGATTCTTTTAGTGCTGGAGAATCAAGTAGAAACACAGAGGGGAAGATATAGAGCTTCCATCCACCATTTATGAAGCCCTGCATCTACCAGACATCAAGTTTTTTCCTAATGTTTATGCATTGCTGAAAGTCCTATGTAGTCTTCCTGTGATGAAGGTTGAGAATGAACGCTATGAAAATGGGCGAAAGCGTCTCAAAGCATACCTGAGGAACACTTTGACAGACCAAAGGTCAAGTAACTTGGCTTTGCTTAACATAAATTTTGATATAAAACATGATCTGGATTTAATGGTGGACACATATATCAACCTCTATACAACTAAGAGCTTCCTACAGATAACTCAGAAACCATTGAAAATACCTAAAAGACTTTTAAAGTAGGCTTTCTCTTATGTTTGATATTTGGGAAAAATCTGTAATAAATTTGAAAACATCTTACAGAAAAGCTGTCAGGTGTATGTAGGCCACTTAATCACTGAATATCTTGACCTGCCGACCTCTCATTGAGTATATTAGCCATTGATAATCTGCCTATTTAAATGGCCCCTGTTTAAACTCTCATGCTTTGGAGACATACCTGTTCCAGAAGATAGCACTGAACGTGCCACGTTACACTTCTATGGGATCTCTGCTAATGGCACTTGGGAATTGTTTTAGTTAAGTCATTTTAGATAAAACATTTATTGTCACTGGATCCAATTGTCAGGTATTGAGTTACCAGTTCTTAGAAGATAAAGATTTTGAAGAGGTATGGGAGGAAGGAGTACATTTTATAAAATGTTACAATGAAGCTCAGAGTGACCTTTGAATAGTCGGAGTGTTAGTATGTTAAAAATCTGTAATGGACAGTTAAGGGAGTTACCAGACAGACAGAGAAACACGTGAGCTTGCCAAGCAAGGATTTCAGTAGAGATTTTGTCTTTATCAAATAAACTTAAAGGAACAAGTTACAGTTAAAGTGTGAATGGGAGAGACTGCCATTGTTGTTCCACATTGGATTGTTGCTGTTTACATTCCTTTGTTGAGCCTACATCTTCATAAGCCCTTTAGCAAGTATATGTAGAACACCTACGGCTTCATAAGCTTTTTAGCAGGTATATGTTGAATACCTCTGTTCATGGTCAAGACAGGATCAGAGGCCATGGATACTGACAACTGATTTGTCTGTTTTCCTCTGTCTTTTTCCATGACTGTATCTATTGCCTCGTCTTGATTTATAAACAAAACCTGGAAAACCTACAAAACCTACAAAAATAAGTGTTTTGTGGTTTATCTAGGAATAATACAGAAAATATTCCTGTTATTTTTGGTGAAGAAAATCAATTTTGTATAGTTTATTTCAACCTAAATAAAATGTGAATTTTGTTTTAAAAAAAGAAGAAGGAATATAGGTGTTCTGTATAATTCTATTTATGCAACGTTCAAAAGAGGCAAGAGTAATCTGTCATATTGGAAATCAGGGTGGTGATTACATTTAGGGAGGGAGAGTGGAAGTAGTCCAAGAGTGGTCTCTAGGCTGTTCATAATGTTCTGTAGATCAATCTAGGTGAGTTTGCATGAGTTATTCATTTATAAATTTCATTGTGATACACACTTAAGATTTATTAACCAGTGTATGTTTTACTGCTGTAAAAATACTACCCAAGAAATGGAGTTTTGCAAAAGAGCGTACACATCAAACGAGAGACATGGTTATGAAGATTCTTTTAGTAAATGTTTTATAATTCTAAGAACCTGGTTAATAGTATATCCATAATGCCTATTCCTCCAGTTCTTACAAGCCTCTGAGTCAGAGGACATCCCATTAACTCCAACACAATGTCACTGGTTCTTGCTTCCAAACCATAACAAGTCCTGTATTTCTGGGAGTCTCCAGAAGGTGTCTCTACGTGCTCCCAATTCTGCTGGCAACCCCTCTGCCCCTTGAGCAAGCAGCGCCAGCGCTTCCAGACCCTCCTCCAAGCTGTGCAGGAGTGAAGTGCAAGAGAATGACTCACCTGTTCATGTTGGAAGGGAAAACAGTGTTTCTGGGATCTGAGTATTTTTTATAAAACTTAGTGTGAAAATTCATTCAGTTTTTACCAACAGCCCTCCATGTCCCCAGGAAGCACATGCTTCTAAGTAGCTAGACTAGAGAACACAATCAAGAAATGGCCACAATGTCCCAGTCAGACCCACCGCTCCCTTCTGACAATGAAGGCTTCCTCCCGGCTCAATCTAATCAGCAGATTCCTTATGCCCTTAGGGTGAGTTGTCACCCAGAAAGCTCCTCAGACCTCACCAGCCACCCACAGCTTGCTAGACATGCTCATAAGACCTAAACCCCACAATGGGGATGACTTCACTTCCTCCCATATGACTTCAACCTCCCCTGGGCACATTGGCTTCATTCAGGCCTATTTCGTCAGTTCGGACATGCCCACATGGGCTTGAAAACCTGGGATAGACTCCAGTGGAGACCCCTCTACTCTGCTATTCTAATCCTGTAAACTCTTATGCTTGACTGGGAATCCCACTAGCACACCCAACTTTGAGTGTGTTCTAAACCTAGCATAAGAATGTTAAGATCCCGGGGGCGCCTGCGTGGCTCAGTCGGTTAAAAGTCTGCCTTCGGCTCACCTTCGGCTCAGATCATGATCCCAGGGTCCTGGGATCGAGTCCCGAATCTCAGGCTTCCTGCTCATCGGAGAGTCTGCTTCCCCCTCTCCCTCTGCCTGCTGCTCCCCATGCTTGTGCTCTCTCAGTCTGTCAAGTAAATAAATAAAATCCTTTAAAAAAATGTTGAGATCCTGTGCTTTTTTTATTTTAAGACTTCTCCAATATTCTGTCTCAGAATAAATTATTTCTTTAAATTCTGATATTTTACATCTAAGATTCTAAAAGGGAGAAAGTGCCATCTACTTTATGCTCTGGCTGGAGTGATGAAAATAATCAATTTTGATTTATCTTCTTTGGATTATGGGTCTTTTTCAGGGTGTTTTGGTGTGTAAATATCTGGAAAAAAGAGAGAAATAAAGCAGTAATTAAAATTGCAATCACCACCTTGCCAAACCACTGGATAACCTGAGATGTCAAGTTCAAATGGCAAATTCCTCCACCTGCTGGTATGAGCCTGTCTCTGCAGTTCTCACACTAAATGTTATCCTCAAAAACATAGAAGATGATTCATAATGAAAATTATGAGTGAAGCTTCATGTTTTCATCTTAAATGGGAAGCGTATTATGATTCCATGACTAAGATACTATCGTTCAAGAGGGTGGAGGAGGACATGGAACTTCCAGGAAGAAAGAGAAACAGGAGAAACAGCTGTTGTCATTTGACTTCAAGACAAAGACAAGTTGCTCTTTCCTTCCTGTGAACTTAGATAGCACTTAAGGTCTGGGCTAATTATTTTTTTCCTTTAGTATGTTCTGCCTTGTATTTTCTTTCTTTCTTTCTTTCTTTCTTTCTTTCTTTTTTTTTTAGAACGAGAGAGCAGGGAGAGTGGCAGAGGGAGAGGGAGAGAGAATCTTAAGCAGCCTCCACACCCAGCATGGAGCCCCACCCAGGTGGCTCAATCTCACAACCCTAAGATCATGACCTGAGCAGAAATCAAGACTCTTAACCAACTGAGGCACCCAGGCGCCCCCTGCCTTGTATTTTCATGTGAGTGTGGTACCTTAACATAGTTTAAAAGTTCTTGGTAAGGGAGAGAACGTGGCCTGTGTTTTTTATACCATTAGCAGTGAACGCTGTACCTTGTATACATGGGTGCTCATTCGATGATTACTTCGTTGACTTTCCAAGCTGGCCAATACTTCCAAGTCCTTCTTTCACCTGGGACATGACCACAGGGGAGTCCTGTAGTCATGGTTGTAAAACCGCGTCAGGTTATCAAATGACCACTCCCACAGTAAGTGTACAGACTTATTCTTAAATATAAAGGGGTGAGGGGGAGATAAAGGGAGGGAGGTAGTCCCGGGGAAACAATGTATCTGGCTACTCTCTAGTCACTTTGGTTCACTGATGTATCTCAAGTGCCCAGCCCAGTGCTGGATACATAGTAGGCACTGCACAAATATTTTTCAAATAAATCAATAAATTAGAAATATTGAAAATGAAAAACAGAGATAGATTATGCTATGCAAAACTATGCTTTATGAACTATAATCCATCTAAGACAACAAGAAATGCAAAAAGAAGAGCCCTGCATTTGTGTTTGAGAATAACTTTTAATACATCATCCCAACTCCCAGACTCCATCTTTGAAAATATTAAGTGAAAAGGAAGCTATTTTTCTCTGTGTTGTATGTTTTAAGCCCTCAGTATCTAAACACCTTACTGATTAGAGCTTCAAAGTTTGGTAATTAAACAGTTCAGAAATGTTAAAGTAAGTATTTGGCATTTGAGAACTTATGTTGGTGATTCCTTAGATTTACTCCCTAAAGAAACAAAATTCTAAAAACCAATAATATTTATATAGGAGAACCACAGCTTTTCAGGGAACCACAGTTTGTTTTTTATGGTTTATGCTTTATATGGTTAATGCTTACAATTAATCGCACACAAAGGGGAAGTCAAAATGTGCTCACTTAGGTGTGTCTGCGTGACCAAGGGCCTGAGACAAGGTTACTGGGATGCTGTCTCTAGGGCATGTTGCATCATGATTATCTGCTGAAACCCTATGCTTAGCACATTTCTCACTTCCCTTCCTTTGTCAGGATTTGTTCATATCTCTTTGCAAAATTTTCTCAGAATTAATCTTCTCATTTTTTCCCATAACAAGGTAAAGCTTTTTCTGAAACATGCATCGTTGCATGAACAATAATACCAGAGGGTAAAGCAAACACAAGCAGCATATAAACTCAGTTGTGCAAAAAACGCAACTTTATTTTTCATATATCAGCTTAATTTCTAATTTGAGCCCTTGTTTCTCCAGGAAGGGGGGAAATGGTCCATTCTATTTGGAGACCAAGGCACCATGGAAAGGACGGGGGATGGAGGACTCAGGCCTTGACATCGATCCCCCTGGGGATTCTCTGAGTCAGCTTCACACCAGACCTTCGATCCTCAGCCAATGGCTCCTTGGGGGTGGGGAGTCTACGTGAACACATGTAAGCCCTGACTGCTGGAAGCCTCCAAGCAGCCACATCCTCCCTGGGGTCCCGCTACTTCCCTGGGTAGCAGAGCAGCATCCCAGGCTGCTTGCACAGACTCAGGCTACTTGGGGTTTCTGCAGCCTCCCCAGAATAGCAGGCTCCAGGCTCCTGGCTGCAAGACCAGCGACATCGCTATTCCCCCCACAACTGTTACGTCATCTTCTCACTCCTGCCCCAGTCTCCTCAGCCCCTTGGCCCTTACTCTTCATGCTTCTCCCAAATGTCAGCAGTCCCAAACCAGGAAGGCTCACGTCTTAGAGATTCTAAGCACAAGTGCTAGAGCGGCTCCTCAAGGGAGATGGGGAAAAAGTAAACTCCCAGGAGAACATTAAAATATTGCCTAACATTCCAAAACATAATCCCCAACCCAAGATTCACATCTTAAGAATGTTTCTAACATATCCTAGTATCTCTCCAGGCATAACTGTTTTGAGCTTTGCCATCTTGTGGAGTGAATAGGACAGAGAGTTTCAGGCTTATTTTGCAGAACTCGAAATTGAGGCACTGATTCTCCAGTCTCAGCATATTCCACACCAGGCATATTAAAACCGTCAGTGATTTGACGGACAGGAAGAGATGGTTGTTAAATATTTCTGGCTTTTTGGGAACTCCCACTGGACCACATCTAACGAGTTAAACTACCGTATTAATGAGCAAATCAAATATGACAGGACCTGAAAGTCATCACTCACTTGCTTCAAGATAAGCCAAATATATTCAGGTACCAAGTGAATGGTCACAGTCACGGCCAATTACAGAGATGGCAATTCAGTCAGCCGTGCCATCTACAGATTCTAAGGGCACTCAATAGTATAATAAATCTAGGCTCTCAGTCATCTTACTAAATATTTAAAACAGCAGAGTCTAGGTAGTTACCTTGCTTGACAGACTCATACATTAAATATACTGAGTGGAATGTACTTAAATATGCTTATTGAACATAAACCTCAGCTCACTTTTCACACTGCCGATCTCCAGAGCGCAAGCGACCTGATGTGGGGCCACTTTGGACATCTGACATTTCCCTGGATTTCAAAACTGATTAGAAGTAGGTCAAAAGGCCAGGGGATAGTACGGAACAAACCAAGCAGGTAGGGTAAATAGGTCAGCTGAGGTGTCAGAATTCAGGCTTTACAAAACAGATCCCAGATTCCCTCTTCTGTTTCAGAAGAGGGAAAACAACATGCAGAGATCTGAAAACCTCTTCAGCCCCTTCCTTACGTGATCTTGAGCAAGCTACGTACCTTCTCTAAGCCTCGGTTTCCTCATCTGTCAAATAGGAAGAAGATTACAACTTGCCCACAGAGCTGGTGAGCAGATTGAATGAGGGAATGCATACCAAGCGCCCAGCCAGAACCCTCAGGAAATTCTCATTGTGGTTTTGATGAATCCGAAAATGGTATGCCAACACAAGAAGCTCTACCTTGAAACACAGTGACTGTTAACCTATGTTTATCTATGTTAACCTATGTTTAACCTATGTTTATCTATGTTTATCTTTGTTGACCTATGTTTATCTTTCTGTGGTGGCTACCAGAATGGGGCTCAGAGACCTCCAACTGCAGGGAGCATAAGTGACCAAGCGCCCCAGATATCTTTGCTGCCCGCGTGTGGAGGCCACGCCTCCAGGGTGTGCTCCCACCGATGACTCAGAGAGCGTGGGGTCACCTCTGACAGTTGCCTGGCTCCAGAACATCCCGCTGGCCTTGCTGGTTCTTCCTAGGACTGCAGGGCAGCCTGGGACGCCCCCTTCCCGTTCTTCCCTCCCTCCCTTGCCTCACAGTCTGATGCTCTCCCAGGCTAACTTGGCTCCTTCTCTGTTTTCTCTCCCTCAGGAATTTGCCCTGATAAAAATCTTCGCACGTTTAATCATGTCTTAGCATCTGCTTCTCCGAAGACCGGGACTAACACACGTTCCCGAGGTTCTCTTCTGGCAATGGGCAACTTAGACTTGTCCTGGGAGGTCTGGACAGTACGTTCAGCTCTTCCTAAGCACCGTTTCATCATAGCGCCCACCGGGGAGCAGTAGTTGGGAACCGGGAATAACACAAGTCTTTGTTGGCTAGGCTGGCAATTCTGGCAACAGACTGTTTCTAACAGATTCTTTTTTTTTTTTAATAGTATTTTTTTTTAAGATTTTATTTATTTATTTGACAGAGACACAGCGAGAGTAGGAACACAAGCAGGGGGAGTGGGAGAGGGAGAAGCAGGCTTCCCGCTGAGCAGGGAGCCTGACGAGGGGCTCGATCCCAGGACCCTGGGACCATGACCCCAGCGGAAGGCAGACGCTTAACGACTGAGCCGCCCAGGCGCCCCTCTAATACATTCTAGTAGATTAATACTCCCCTTTATTGAAGAAGAAAAAGCCTCTGACACCCTAAAATACCACGAGTTTGCCTTGGCCAAGGCTTAAACACACACACACACAACACCACCAAAGCTGAGGTGACCATGCAAAGATCAGTCTGTACTGCAGATTAACACAGACTGCTTTGTTTCATGTAAACAACCAACTGGCTCCGTGAGTTATCCCTTCATTTCCCACACACATACCTTCTCTTTTCTCCCTACTCCACCCCACCTTCCTTTAAAAAGGTAATGCAAACAAGAGGCCTAACAGGAAAGCTCCCGGCACCTAATCAGCCCAAAGACCCAACTCAGGACTTGCTGATTCTCAGGAACCTGTCTCGACGGATGAGCAGTAGGGTGCTTTTGACGGGGCAAACTGGGGATGGGTCTGAGGACTCGAGAAACCCGAATCTCTGGGTCTTTGAAAAATAACTGAAAGCAAAGGAGGCACCTGGGATCTCTTTCTGAGGTCTGGGATCCAGGGTGGGGCAGTGCCAAGGACTGACGAGGAGGACGGGACAGCTGAAGTAAAAGCGTGCTGCTCCCTTCAGATGCTTATGTTGGAACGCATTCCAGGTGAGAAATAACAATAATGACATAGCAAGCAAACGTCTGTCAAGCAAAAGTTTGCCAACACGTGCTTCCACACACAGGCATCCTCCGAGTATCGAGTATCGGAGCATCTCGGTGGGCTGACAGGACAATGCCGCGCCTGGGATTCGCAGATCCGGAAGCGGGCCGCCGAGCGCCTGCGTGACGGGCCGTAGGTGCCACCTCCGACGGCCCAGAAGCGGGCCTCGGCCCCCCACTCCGCCCCAGCCGGCCGCGGCGGGCGTGCAGACTCCGGCCGCCGGGGGGGGGTCCCGCGCGCGCCCCGCCCCCCGCCTCTGCGGCCGCAGAGCCCGGGGCGGGCCAGGCCCTCCCTCCAACCCCCTGGCGGGCGAGCTGGAGCCCGGGCCGCGCCGCGCCCAGGGGCGGACCGCAACCTTTGCTCCGACTCAAAAGCGGCGGCGCGCGGCGCGGAACCCGCTCCGCCCCTGCCCTGCCTCCGGCGCCTGGGCCGCTAGTCCAGCTCGCCGCGCTGCCCGCCAACGCCGCCGCCGCCATGGCCAAGCCCCTGACGGACCAGGAGAAGCGGCGGCAGATCAGCATCCGCGGCATCGTGGGCGTGGAGAACGTGGCCGAGCTCAAGAAGGGCTTCAACCGGCACCTGCACTTCACGCTGATCAAGGACCGCAACGTGGCCACCCCCCGCGACTACTTCTTCGCGCTGGCGCACACGGTGCGCGACCACCTGGTGGGGCGCTGGATCCGCACGCAGCAGCACTACTACGAGAAGTGCCCCAAGGTACCGGCCGGGCGGGGGGTGGCCCCGGAGTGGCCCTCCTCACCGCGTCCTTGCCTCCCGCGCTCCCCGGGGGGAAGTGGCCCCGAAGTTCGGGCTGGACGTGTCGGGGCGGGGGGTGGGCCGCCCAGGGGACTGCACGGCACCACTCCGCCAACCCCAGCCCCACCCGAGCCGCCGAGCGCTGGGCTCCTGCGGCTGCCTGGGGAGCGGACGCCCAGACCTCTCTTGTCTGTCCGCTTTAGGAGGTATTGGGCGCCTCCTGTGTGTATGCCGGGCACAGTTCTAGGCCAGTCGGCCCCGAGCAAAACCGACGAAAGCCCTGCCTTGGCTGAGTTTAATGTTTAGGGAAGGGAGACAAACACAGACGCCGTCAAAGGGTAATAAGAGCAGGGACTCGGGGGCGGGGGGTGGAGAGGAGGCAGAAAAGAAGAGTCTAAGGAAGGTGCCTCACTGCCCCTAGATCCTTTGGAGGGGTTGGCCTGGGGGGTGCGTGGATGACCCCGGCTTCTCGTGGGGTCTGAGGTGAGGTGGAGAGAGAGGGGCAGAGGCCCCCCCCCCACCACAGTCAGAGCTCCGCCCGGTCACTCCCACCAGTTCCGATGAGTAGGGTGTGGAGCTGGGGCACTTCCTTGTTTCCTGCCGGAGAGAGGCAGAGGGCCAGGACGAGGCTCTGACTCTAAGACCTACCCCAGAAGCTGCTGAGGAAGGCTGTGCACTGACCACCCCTCTCCACTACGCAGGGGCTGGGACGCAAGGTTCCTTAGGGAGCTTTGGGGCGCACAGAGGGACACTATTTCCACCTGGCCAATCTGGGAAGGTGGGGGGTGGGGGGATTTGGAAAGGACTTGGCAGGGAGAAGTATTGCGTTGTGCAGAGCGAGGTGGGTGTGAGTATGTATTGAGAGAGGAAAGTGGAAAAACTGGCTGGGGGCATATTAGAAAAGGTGAAAGATATATCCAGGAGGCAGTGGGAAATGCATATAAACATCTATTAGGAATATTTTTAATATGTGAAAACATGGGGGGGGGTGGGGAGACTAGTCCAAACAACCCATGAGCAAAAGAAAGTAAATTCCTGTAGTAAGAAACTGCGGCTGTTACAAAGCTCTCAAATGCTTTTGCACCGCAGAGGCCTAGGCCTCTACCCAAAGGTAGCAACTGCTAAAATATAATCTTAGAAAACACTGGGTGTATACTTAAATTTACTGTATCTTTTTTATTTGCATAGAAGGGACTGCACCTCCCATTAATAATTTAAGTTTTTAAACTGGAGAGTGAGACGATGAGCCATATTTTTGGAACGACACACACACACACACACACACACACACACACACACACACACACATACACACCCCTCCATAGCCTTTAGCACCTTGTGCGTTTCTCCTCCCAGTGGCTTATCTGGTATTTTATTGTTCTCCTGCGCTCTGGCAAGTTTCTCATTGGACAGCACTTTCCTACCCGAGTGCTGGTATAAACCAGGTATTCTGATGGTGATAGGATGGGGATGCCACAGCGAACAAGATTCATTCCAAGTCTTAATTATTTCCGCTGTGACAGTTGTTCCCCTAAACAGAAGGTCCCTGCCCGCATTAGAACACAGAGTGGAGCCAGTAAGTGTGTCCAAGTCTCCTCCCATCTCTGTTGTCTGGTAACTGTACAGATGAATCCCAGATTTGGGATTCCTTTTCAGACTCCATTCCCACATGTCTGAGTGCTCAGTGAACATACCTAGATCTCTTCCTATTTCCTCAAACTCATATCATCATCCCTCTGAACCCTGGCTTACCTTCTGTTTGTAATTTTAATGGCATTGCCATCCTGACAGTCACCCAGACACAAAACTTGAGTCTCACCTTTGATTTCCTCCTGTATCCCCCATTCAGCAGCTTGCCAAATTCTGTTGATTCCTGTGGGTTCTCGTGAAATTACCCACTCTCCTGCATTCTCCGTTTTCTGCGCTGGAGGCCCAGGCTGCTGGTGTAGGAAGTAGACCTCTACGTGGTTACCTTGCTCCCCGCAAGTGATAAAGCTGGGAGCGTGCAGCTGAATATGGCTAGCTATTGTGTTTCATTTGGCCAGCAAGACACCTTTAAGCAGTTAAATTTTCAGTGCCCTCAAGCAGGACACATACATCCCAGTTCTTGGCTCAGGACTCCTCATTGTTTCATGTGACTCCCATTACACATTTATTTTTCTCTGCCTGGCTCCTGAAGGCATTTGGGTATGGAATCCCATCTCATTCTGTGTGTTGTAGTCCAATTAAGCTTCCCAAAGCAACACATCTTGTCCTGTGTTCAGATATCATGGCACCCACTGCCTGTCACAGTCATGCATTTAAGGTCTTCTCAGCCAGGTGAACCTATGCCTCATATCTGTCCTATCTCCCATTACCCTCCTGGGCTCACCTTGCTCTCCCACCAAACCGATCTGCTGTCCCTGTCCAGGTCCATGTCCTGTCCCACTTCTGGGCCTCTGCCCACAATGCACCTGTCACTTGGGATGCCCTCCCCCACCTCCATGTGTCTCCATGCTCAACTCTTGCCTGTCCTGCACACATTCATAGGTCTTCCCAGAAGTACCTGGGGCCTCTGATTGACACTGGGACTAAGAATAACATTATTTTTAAATACTGGTTATTGTTAGGTCTTCTTTATCTTTATAGGCCTTTTGAAAATGTCCACTTTATGTAAAAGATACGTAAAATATCAGTAATAGTAGTGCATGCACATAATTTATAAGATGTGTTGGAGATGTTCAAAAATTTTACTACCAGGAGTATGTTTTAAGTGTTTAGAGACCGCTGACTAAGAGGATGGGGTAGATCGGGCGCCTGGGTGGCTCAGTTGGTTAAGCAACTGCCTTCGGCTCAGGTCATGATCCTGGAGTCCTGGGATCGAGTCCCGCATTGGGCTCCCTGCTCAGAGAGAAGCCTGCTTCTCCCTGTGACCCTCCCCCCTCTCATGTACTCTCTCTCATTCTCGCTCTCTCAAATAAATAAATAAATCTTTAAAAAAAAAAGAGAATGGGGTAGATCAATTTTTCAAGGTCTTGTATATCCCCAAATATGAGGTAAGGTTTCCCCCCAAAAAATTATTTAAGTGAAAATAGGAAATCACCTTAAATTCATGTACTTGTAAAGTCTGTCATGTAATGAGGGGCTTTTTCAATTACTTTATTTTAAGCAACAACATTTTTTTAGGAAGATCTTGAAATGTCCTAAAATGTCTGAAGTCCATGCTAATTTGGAATCATTAGAAAGGAAGCAAAGAGGGGCACCTGGGTGGCTCAGTCATTTAAGTGTCCCACTCTTGATTTCTTTTTTTTTAAAGATTTTATTTATTCATTTGAGAGAGAGAGAATGAGAGACAGAGAGCACGAGAGGGAGGAAGGTCAGAGGGAGAAGCAGACCCCCCGCCGAGCAGGGAGCCCAATGCGGGACTCGATCCCGGGACTCCAGGATCATGACCTGAGCCGAAGGCAGTCGCCCAACCAACTGAGCCACCCAGGCGCCCCCCACTCTTGATTTCTGCTCAGGTTGTGATCTCAGAGTCCTGAGGTCGAGCCCCCCCCCCTTGATGTGGGGCTCGGTGCTCGGCGGGGAGTCTGCTTGTCCCTCTCCCCATCCCAACCCTCCCCCCCTTGCTGGCTCTCTCTCTACCTCTCTAAAATAAATAAATAAATAAATAAATAAATAAATAAATAAAATCTTTTTTAAAAAAGGAAAACAAAGAAATTTAACACATGTAGTCATCTGGGATGTGAACTCACAATTGCAAGTGTTGCATATATATACTATATTTACAAACAAGCTTTTTATGGATCACTAAAACATAAAAAGCAATATATGGTGGTTTTATTATCGAGATCATGAATACACAGAGAAGAATGGAAAAAACTGCCCTGATGTTATGCAAGTGTGGCTTGTGGCTTTCCTGTATTGCCGTAGCCTTGTATACAAGGGTACATCCATTGGGGGGAGTGGGGCCATGCACCTTTTTGGCTTGTTTCTGCCTCAGAAAAGATACCTTTTCCTGACTCAGACAGAGGCAGCTAATAAGCTGATGAGGGCCCTAATGACAGCATTATAGATATTCAAACACCTTGGATAAAAATAATGAGGATATGCTCTGGAAAACCATGTTATATGACCCACTAAGATATGGATGTTGACAATCCATGGGAACACTTAGAATTCAGTTGTTTCATAAGATGAAAGTGGGAAAAAGTGAAATTTCCAAGTTGACATTTTCATATAATATATATGTGTAACTAATGAGTTAAATATTATAATAAGCATTTTTGATATTGAGCTATATTCTTTTTATATTTTGGGTTTGACCAAATACTATTCTTTTGGGTTCTCACTATTGGGTAATGAAGGAATCCCTAAAAATTTTTTTTTCTTTTTGCTTTTTATAACATTGACAATTTTTATTGTCCATAGCATTGTAATACTGGATAACATCTTTTTAAAAAATATATATATATATATTTTTTTATGTTAATCACCATACATTACATCAGTTTTTGATGTAGTGTTCCATGATTCATTGTTTGCGTATATCACCCAGTGCTCCATTCAATACGTGCCCTCTTTAATACCCATCACCAGGCTAACCTATCTCCCCACAACCCTCCCCTCTTAAAACCCTCAGTTTGTTTCTCAGAGTCCATAGTCTCTCAGATTTTCCCTTCCTACTATCTTCTTTTTTTTTTTTTTTTTAACATATAATGTATTATTTGTTTCAGAGGTACAGGTCTGAAGTGACTTTATATTGATGCATTTATAGATATTTGTTTCATGTTTGGCGGAAAAGAAAAGGGGAAGCGTTATGGAAAGTAAGGTATTGTAAAAGGGGATGATGAAGTTACTCACTGATCTTCCTTATTTTTTTTTTTTTAAGTTAGTAACTTAGCTTGTATTTTGAAAGGTTTTAGGCAACTCTGACCTTGGCACCTTTCATTTTCATCTCAAATAGTATTTACCTGGCTTTATGTCAAAGGCGAACAGTTGCTGAGTTGATAGAGAAATTTCCCATTTCATCAAGAACAAACACCAATAAACCTGAAGTAGTCTTTTGTTATTGCCAGACCACAGCGTTTCTAGAATCATTTTATTCTAAAATAATTAACTGTACTATTACTTGGCAGTAATCAGACACACTGTCTATGTTCTAGCCACTGTGTGTGTCTTGAAGGAGTTAATCTTTACATTTTCTAGATGAGTTGAGATGATCACAGTCAAACCCACCTGACTCTCATCATATAAATATGTTAAAATGAGTGATGAGCTATGGCAATCTGACTTCTGTTTGTCCAAACATATGCTTAATTCATGAGGCTCATGAACGAGAAGGAAAACACACACACAAAACATTGAATCTAATTAGTTGGATGAGTTTGCTTTTTTTTCTCCCTGGGCATAAAAACTACTTTGCCAAAAAATAGGGTATAAAATGGTTTTTCTCAAAGCCATTTGTCAGTATTGCTTGTATTTAGCCTTTCATCCATCTTTAGGAGTCTCTGTCTTAGTCTCACCTGTTTGTTTCTTATTGGTGACCTTTTGTGTTTTTATGTTGACAGGGAACACTGGCCTTCCAGCATTAACATGACCTTTCTTTGTTTCAGAGGGTTTATTACCTCTCTTTGGAATTTTACATGGGCCGAACATTACAGAACACCATGATCAACCTTGGCCTGCAAAATGCCTGTGACGAGGCCATTTACCAGGTACGTTGTCTCCGTATTTCTTTCATTCTCTCCCCTTAAATTTCAAGTTCAATTCAGGAACCTTGGGAATGTAGCACCAAAAAAAAAAAAAAAGTGAAAATTTGCTTCTCTAGCTATGGTTATTACAATTAGAAATATAAACTAGTGGAGATCTCTGGTTTAAGAGAGACAAAGTTAGAGAACTGGTTTTGCCTCATGAGAATTTTCTTCTGTAATCAGTTTTTGACAGCATTCCCCAGCAAATTACATGTTAGGAATTAGTATCTAAACAAACCTTTTAAAGGTACCTGAGCCCCTGCTCTCAGAGTCACAAGTTCTACTTTGAGCTCCTATCTACTTTTTTTTTTTTAAGAACTTATTTTTAAGTAATCTCTACACCCAACGTGGGGCTCGAACTCACAACCCCTAGATCAAGAGTCACACACTGGGCGCCTGGGTGGCTCCGATGGTTAAGCGTCTGCCTTCGGCTCAGGTCATGATCCCGGGGTCCTGGGATCGAGTCCCACATCGGGCTCCCGGCTCAGCGGGGAGCCTGCTTCTCCCTCTGACCCTCTCCCCTCTCATGCTGTTTCTCTCTCGCTTGCTCTCTAAAAAATAAATAAAATCTTAAAAAAAAAAAAAAAGTCACACACTGCACCAACTGAGCCAGCCAAGCCCCCCTCCTCTCTAGTTTTAAAAATGATCAAAGTTTGACTATTATTCATGTATCAAGGCAACATGCATAAATAATAAGTTTTTTAAATTACATTGACATACTTTCTTTACTGCTTAATGAGATGTAAAATACACTTCCTCCTTAAATGAGGAACTCGAGGTCTTAAACTTAATATGCTAATTTGTTTTTACGGAACGGAACGTATTTAACTGTTTCTCCCCTGAGCTTCAGGGATCTCCATGCCAAAAAACAAATAGTTCTTAATCCTTTTCATGTGACAGAAAGGGGGCATGTGTATTTGCAAAGATACATTCTAAATGAGAGACCATCCAAACTGCTCCTTTTCCTTGGCATCGGATTGTCCTGTGTGACCAGCTACTGTGGCCAACGGCTGGTTTCCTTCGTGGCGGTTAGGGTTTAGGTATTTTCTATGAAAGAATCATTGCAGCTCCCCTCCGTTTCCCTTTTCTTTGCCTCCCCTGATAGCAGGTGAAAATAATATACCTCCCCTGGCCTGGGGTGGGTGAAGTAACCTATGTCAACCTCCTTAAGGTTTACAACCTACTTGAGATGTCCATGTTTAGAACTGAAAAAATCCTGAGTGTTAGCATTAGCACTGAAGGGTTTCCAAAGTGGCCTCTTCTTTACTTTACTGTTATTTGTTCACAGCTACTCGATTTACATATTGGTGTGATATTTACCTAAGTTGCTTCACCATTGTGTTGTTGGCTTGCACAAGGACCCTGGTAAACTCTAGTCACCGGGGAGCACATTTGAAAGCCCCTCCAAAAATAAACAGAGGCGAAGCTATTTTTGAACTCTCAGGAGATTTAGTTGTCAAGACTTGTGTGAAAAAGCCACGTTTGGTGTAAGGGCAGGGGACCCAAGAAGGTGGCTCATGGAAACTGGGGCATCAACTTCAAGCGTGGTTCTAATTTACATATATGTTTGTAAATGTGTAAATTATCTTCCCATTTTAAATAATGTCTAATTTAATGGATTGCCTCACTTTCAGATAAGAATACTGTCATTTTCACAACAAACCATTGTTAGCTATCCATGGGCTAGATTACTATCAAGTCAACATAGGAGAGGTCATTTAATTTATCTAGCCATCAGTTTTCTCATTGTAAGATGAGCAGCCCAAAGGGATCTCCAGGACCGCACAGCCCTGACATGAGTCCACACTGGTGCTAACCAGCCTCTAGCTGTGGGAGCCAAACACTCGGGGGCAGAGAGCTGGCTGGCCATCAATTCCATCCATCACCAAGGTCACAGATGTTCATTGACCTCCCATAGTCTCTTACCCACCTCAGAAAGAAGTAGAGGATTTTTCCCCTCGTCCAGCTAGCCCTCAGGGCTGTTTCCCCAGACTGCAGTCTGGTCCCAGGTCTCATGGGCAGTGACTCAGTAAGTGGTTTTGGGTTAACAGTTATTGATCCTAGTGAGTAAATATGTTGCGGTCATGAAAAGATGAACTTTAGTCTATCCCAGGAAGTCTGACCTCATACTTTTTGATAGTGTTCAAAATCCTTCAGCCTGGTTAGTGTCAGCGTGGTGCTGGACCATTCCTGAGGGTTTACCCCTACAGCACAAAAAATAATAATAATAATAATTTTAAGAAATAGTAATAGCTGACATTTATTGAGAAATATCTGTTCAGGGTAATTCTAAATGCTTTGTTTGTATAAGCGCGTTTAATTCATAACAGCCCTAAATCAGGCAGATACTATTATCCTCATTTTTTTTAAATAAGAGAGGAGAAGCATAGAGAGATTTATGTTGCCCAGAGTCAGAGAGCTAAGAAGTAACAGAGCCAGGGCGCCTGGGTGGCTCAGTTGGTTAAGCGACTGCCTTCAGCTCAGGTCATGATCCTGGAGTCCCTGGATCGAGTCCCGCATCGGGCTTCCTGCTCGGCAGGGAGTCTGCTTCTCCCTCTGACCCTCCCCTCTCTCATGTGCTCTCTCTCATTCTCTCTCTCTCAAATAAATAAATAAAATCTTTAAAAAAAAAAAAAAAAAAGAAGTAACAGAGCCAGTAATGGCCATTTGGAGCCCACACTCCTTCCCACGCTGCTGCTGGGCCATCTCGTATGGTTTGCATCTGCAGTCACCAGCATTTGCAGGGGGTTTCTGCTGTCAGAACACTCTGTGAAGGAGCTGACAGAGGACCCTGGATGCCTGACCGAGGGACTAAGGAAAGGACTGTGCTTCCTGAAATGGCCTGCATTTGTGCCTGCATCCAATGTTGCTTTCCTTTCATCTCCAGCTTGGACTGGATATGGAAGAGCTGGAAGAAATGGAGGAGGATGCCGGGCTTGGCAATGGGGGTCTTGGGAGGCTGGCCGGTAAGTGACATCATGAGTGTGTTATGTGTTGTCTGGCCAGGTGACGGCTTCTCAGATGCCGTGCGTGACCATGCTTGGGAGAGCCAGACAGGCTCTCCAGGAGGAGTGCAAGGTGTGACCTGGCTTACAGATGTCTTTGTCTTTGGGTTTGCACTGTGGTTTGGTCAGTTCTTCACAAAGAGCAGAGAAGGGAACTTGAACCAAAGAGACGTTGCTTAAAACCCTGGGAGACATTGCTTAAAAACCCCAAAGTTAACCGGCTCCTTCCTGTGCACTTCAGGGTTTCCAAAGTGGCCCCTTTCCTTCACTGTTGTTTGTCTACAGCTGCTCACTTCACATACTTGTGAGGTGTGACCTGAGTTGTTTCACCATTGTGTTGTTGTCTTGTCTGCTTTCTTACTGACCGGTAGGCAATGATCCACTTATTATATTATTGGTATGATTTGGTTCATTAATATCTTTTTTTGTATGAATACAATTCCAGTGCTTTATCCAGTAAATGATTTTTCCAACAAATGTAAAGGAAAACATTAAAAAGATAATACCAACTCCATTAAATTAAAAATACGCTTCCCTGTGACCAAGCAATTCTACTTCCTGATATTTACCCTAAAGATACACTCAACATCTGCACAAGGAGGCATGTTAAAAAATTATTACAGTACTGTCTGTTAAGGCAAAATATTAGAAATAACCAAATGTCCCTTGATCTGAGAATAGGTAAATAAGTACTGGAACATGTATGCTGCAGAAAAATATGCAGTAAAAGAATAAAAACAATAAAATTGATCTATGTACTTTTATATAGACCTCTAAGGGGGAAGGAAAAAAAAGGCAAGTGGCATTAAAAACAACACAGTGTGATACTATTTATGTTTTTTAAAAACTAAATATTTTCTGTAAGTATATGTGTAAATCCATAGGGGAAAAAGTCTGGAATTTGAAATACTCAAGTGCTCCCTCTGATCTTCCCTAGAGAGGAGTGCAGAGCTGGGGGTGCTCACCCTGTCTGTAATGTTGTAATGTTTTTTACAATGAGGATATATTACTTGTGAAAGTTATTTTTTATTTTAATTCCAGTATAATGAACATACAGTGTACTTGTGAAATTTAAATTGAATAATAAAAATGTACCACCATACATGTCTTCATCAGATTGCACTCTATGAAAAATAATCTATTTCTTCTTTTTAAAAATGATTCCAATATCTCTTAATTTTACACACACTTTCAAGTTACTGGAAATCCATTTGTGTGTGTTTCATGGTATTTACTCCTTACACTAGTGGCAGTGTGCATTAACATTGCTATCAGTATTAGAGATACTTATTACCTTGTAAAGTCAACCATTGGGCAATTTAGTAGGCTTTCCACGAGGCTGTAAGACCGGCAGAACCAGTGGCATACACATCTAAGAATGACAACCAGCCTGCCTTTCATTTCTGTAAAGCCCCAGGCCTATTTGTTGGCTGGGTTAACCCCACTCTGTGCCTGATATTAATGACCTTGCTCCTTCAGTTGGCTGATAAGTGCAGAGAGTGAAGTGGTGAACGAGGCTGAGTGATTCTCATGAGATGGCCTCATCTCTGCCTGACTGAAAAGGCTGAGACCCCATTCTGGTCAGGCTCTAAGAATAATTTGATCAAGACCCAGGAAAGGACAAATGGCCACAGCTCTGAGAGAGCAGGAACTGGAGCAGTCAGGCCACATGAGCATCGGGACTGGAAGACCACTGTGAGGTTCCAGTAACTTGAAGGCATTGGCCATTGGCCTTTGTGGATCCTCTGTTTTAGAGCCCCACCGTGAACCTAACTTAGCCCATTTCTGTTTGGTCTACAAATGTTCTTTTCAGTTTTAGATCCTATTATACATTTCCTCATTCTCTGTATATTTCTCAGTTCAGATTCCTGAGAGGGACAATCAGATTGGTGTAACCCTTCAGATAGCATCTGGTCACAATATAGATCCCTGCCCAGCTTTTTTAAATTTTTTTTTTAAGATTTTATCTGTTTGAGAGAGATAGTGAGGGAGAAAGAGAAGGAGCAGAGGGAGGGGCAGAGGGAGAGGGAGAAGCAGACTCCCCACTGATCAGGGAGCCTGATGCGGGGCTCAATCCCAGGACCCTGGCTGGGATCATGACCTGAGCCAAAGGCAGATGCACAACCATCTGAGCCACCCCTTCCCAGCCTTTTGATTGGCTGCTCTGGATCAGGGGCTCTGTCATTAATGCTCTTGGCTACAAGTAACAGAAAATCTAGCAAAAATTGGTTCAACCGACAAGGACATGTGTTATCACTGACTAAACAAGGACTCCAGAATTTCGGCCATTCCAAGATTAGTTTATTCAACAGCATGACTCTGGGTCTGTGTGGTTCTTTGGGCTTTCCTCCCATGGAAAAAAAGATGGCGGGAGCAAGGAAATCTTTCACTGTACCTAGCAGACTTCCTAGCACCTCTCATTAGATCGTAGGTCATTGCGTGCTCATGCCGAAACCAATCACTGGTGAAGGAAATAGAATTACTATGATTGGCTTAGAAGCTTAGACCAAAGCAAGATTCGTTTCCTGGCCCAGCCTCCCTGAAGCATATGGCCCCCTGATATCCGAACAACATTGGAATTCCATTGGCCAGAAAGAGAGTCTGCCACAGGTGTCCAGCTAGTTGGTTAGGTGGTCACATGTAAATTATCCTCTCCTGGGGCCATCTTTCAAGCAGGGGGCCATAGAGACAGCTTCCCTGAGAAAGGGCAATGTGAGTGATGGGCACAATAATGGATATATCTAAGGCAGGCCAGCTTCCTTATCTGTTCTCAAATGAAATGCCAACATGTACACAGTGTTACTCCTAGATGGCAAGATAGTAAATGCTGTTTATTTTCTTCTGTGTTCATTTTTGTATTTTCTGACTTTTCTATAATACTCATTTTATAATTTTAAAATGTTATTTTAAAATAATACCCACTGCACAGCTGTCTCTGCTTTAAAATACAAATGTGGTTTTTCAGAGAAAAAATGTTTTGTGGCTGCCATCTTTTTTAAAGAAGGATGAAATTTGGACTAACCTTGATGACTCTGCATTTACTTTAATTTAGCCTGCTTCTTGGATTCCATGGCAACCCTGGGACTTGCAGCCTATGGATATGGCATCCGATACGAATATGGAATCTTCAATCAGAAGATCCGAGATGGATGGCAGGTATGTGAGCCATCTTTCAAAATTTTGTTATTAAAATACTTCTCCTTCATAGTACGCTGGGTGATTTATAATTTACAGACATTTAACATAAAGCTTTTCTAGTATCTCTGGCATTTAATTGCCATCACTGAAAACTCTCAGTCTTCCCCCTTTGGGAAGTGAGTTCCCTAAGAGCAGAGAGCCTGCCAGTATCATTCAGCAACAGATCCATAAGCACCTCACATAGTGCCTGACTCATGAGAATACTCTGAAAATATTCACCACTGACCCCTGACTGTGGACTACCTCCAATGTGTGACATCTGTTCTCTGCAGCACGCACAATGGAGGAGCACATCTTTTGACTGATGATCCTCACCTGTAACTCTTGATAGCAGGAAGCATGCTGCTATTTTACAGGCGGGAAAACTGAGACTCTTGAGAAGTGGAGTTACTTCAGATCACACTGCTGGCAAACATGGGTCTATATCCCCAGATTTCCAGGCCCATGTTCAGTATTCTTGCCTCCACTCAGTCCTGCCCTCCTTAATATCCTTATCTTATAAGACATGTAAATTCCCTATTCTCATTTTTTTATAAGATGCAAGCAGGCAGTCTTGTAATGATTATGTCAAATAAATCTGGCACATATTTAATATGTATAATTATAGTGTTCCACAGAAATTTGCACAATAGTAATCAGACCACACAAATAACTCTCATGTGATTTTTATATAACCAAACTGGGTTCTTAGGTATTTGTTTCTTTTCTTTTTTTTTAATTTTTTTTTTTATTATTATGTTATGTTAATCACCATACATTACATCATTAGTTTTTGATGTAGTGTTCCGATTCATTATTTGCATATAACACCCAGTGCTCCATGCAGAACGTGCCCTCTTTAATACCCATCACCAGGCTAACCCTTCCTCCCACCCCCCTCCCCTCTAGAACCCTCAGTTTGTTTTTCAGAGTCCATCATCTCTCATGGTTCATCTCCCCCTCCAATTTCCCCCCTTCATTCTTATCTTTGGTCATTCTTTGAGCCTACAATCAGCCCTAGTGGGGATAGTCTTCCCTGATGCTAAGTGTGATTTAGACTTTCTCTCTCCCTATCTTTTTCCCCTACGTACACATCATTGACAAAACGATACTGGATTCGATTTCCAAAAGGGCCACATTCTCTGAGCCCCTCCCACACTTCCATGAGTCAGTCTGAGAGGGCAGAGTGCTCAGGATTGGTTGAGGGGACCTAGACTGGAGCTAAACCCAAGGGAGAGGAAGGATGAGAATAAGCTTAGTGTCAATACCATTCTCCTTCCCCTCCAGTATTTTGACACTCTGAGCCACGGAAGAAGGAACTAAAAGGTTTGATGTGATAAGAGAATGTGCCAAGGAAAAAGTCTCAGAAGGAGAATACTGGGTGCATATTGAAAGACAAACTTCCAATTTTGTTAAGGACCAGTGGATCTTAGGTATCCCTAAATAAATTAGAAGGCAGCATTGTGTAGAAAAAAAACATGTAGGCCCTAATTGAGATCTGATTTCTAATTTGAGGCCTACTTGCAACTCGTTACCCCTATGAGGTGTGTTGTTTTGATTAGGTTACCTGACCTCTCTGAGCCTCAGTTTTCCCATCTGCACAGTGGAGATACCAGCTTCATGAAACCATTGTGAATATATGTAAAATGTCTGGCACACAGATAGGCACTCAGTAAAATGTTAATTTTGCCTAAGAAAAGAGGATAATCTAATAAATAGTGGTATTATTTCATATTGATATAGTTATTAATATTATATTTTTTATTAATTTTAGTAAAATGGGAAATTGTTTATGTTAGTTGAGAAAAGGAGATTATGGAATCATATGGATGGTATGACCTATCCAAAAGAAGCCAAAAAGATAAAGAAAAAGTAGTAGGAAAAAAAATACATCAAAGCTTCAAAAGTCATTATCTCTGGGAGATAGGATTACAGGTGACTTCTACTATCTTATATTTGCTCTTCCACATGACTCATATTCCATAAGAAATGTGTATGTTATAATCATAGAAGTTATAAAAACAAAATAATGGGTTCCCTTCCTCAATGAAGTAACCTAGAGTTTCACTGTTAGAAACCTAGGTTAGCAGGCATTTCCAGGACGACCAACATTTTGACACCATCTGACCAAGCAATACACGGTATCCATTCCCAGTCTTTGAAAATATCCTGTGTGGTACTCATTATACCCCCAACTGTTTAAGGATTTCCTTTCTTATCTCTTTACTGTTCTGTGAAAAATTTAAAAGAAATTCAGCAAATCCATCTCAAAAAATTTTTTTTCAAGTGCATTTTCCCCAGAATTTAATGAAAGTTCACTCTTTTAAAATCATACCTGCTCTCTTTGCTACTGTTCAGCAGCCTTTATTCCAGGAAACTGTCCCTTTCTCTCCTATCAGACCCAGGAAGTATATTTTTCTAGTGGTCATAAAAAAAGAGAAACTACATGACTTTCACTGAGGTCTCCAAAGCTGACCTCACTGGCCATCATCACTACTCTCACTATGACTTGAAACTGAGTCAGAAAAACTCATTTTCTTTACTATATCCATTGTTTACTGGGATGGGATTTTAACATCATACCATTAAAAAAGAAACTATTTCCATAAAAAACAGTATCTTCCAGGAAAGCAGCATGCCTCTTGGGGGAAGGGCATGCCCCACACACATCAGATACCTCATTGCTGAAGAAAATGGCACAAGCTGGGAAGATTTTTTTTTTTTTTTAAGTAGACTCCACACCCAATGTGGGGCTTGAACTCATGACTCCAAGGTCAAGAGTTGTCCTTTTCACCAACTGAGCCAGCCAGGCACCCCCAAGCTGGGAAGATTTCTAAAGGTTAATGGACCTGTAGGTTTTGAAGTCTCTCTTCAAGAAAGATTTACAATAATAAAGTGTTCATTGTAAACCATTGAAAATAATTTTATTGCCAAAATTCTTGATTTAACAAAATTCTTGAACTCTAATGAGATTCGTTGAAATTTTATCAGTAGTAGTGTTCTATGAAAACAATTGGCCCCTGGGAAGAAGGACAGAAAGACAGTTGCGACAGCCCTGCATTAAAGTTTAATAGTCACATGTGTCTCAGAGTTGAATCAAACAGTATCTACTCGAACGCTTCTCTCTCTTAGAACCTGTGCTAAGCCCGCTGTAATTAGTCATGCACAACTCGCGTTGCCCAGCAAGCTTCTCGTTACCGCTGTTGAATTCGTGGGGCTCCCCAGATACGGTTTTCAGTTATTTGTACCATCAGAAGGCAATGTTGGTTTGCTCGCAAGTTTTTCGTGCCCTGTGTATCCCACAGCTGACGGCGAAAACATTTCTTAGAATTCAGTCACTAACAGAGCTCCCTGAGCTGAAGTCTGCTCCGTGCTGGCTGGAGGACAGATGCCATTGAGTAATTCCTCTGGGGTGGTCCCCCCTCGCCTGACTGGCACCCGGCTCCTCACTCCACAGACCCACGCTTGCTTTGTCTCAGTTCTCTTTCATCTGGGACGTTCAGATCCAGCAGCCCACTTGGACATAAATGAAAGCTCTTCTCCCATCTTGCCTCCACCCTTCACAGAGCTCCGCATGTTAGTGCCTTCAGGGATGACTGGCTACACGGAAATCTAAATTGACAGACCAGTTTGTTGATTCATTGGACGAAAGCAAGGTAGAGAAGACGTTTATCACCATCCCGCAGCTTCTGTGGATTTAGTGAGGGTGGTGGGGGCAGTTCTCTTTTCTCCTCTGATCTGCTCGGACCGGCTTGTGGTGATGAAATGTTTTTCAATTTACCTGAAAATCAAGCTTTGTGAAATTGAGGGAATTATTGTCTGATTCCTTGCCAAATCAGGAAGAGACTCAAAATAAAGAACGGCAAGCTAGGAGTTCTGTCTTCCTACCAAACTTGTTACTCCAGTCAAGTCGAAATCAGCCATTATTTGGCAGGGAAAAATTAGAGCAACATTTAATAGCATTAGGAGTAATCTGCTGACTGGTGCCTTGTCACTTTGCATGTCCTCGAAAGAGCAAATGCAACCTCTGACTTGCGTAGGTGTGGGCCAATGGTGGCAAGCCCAGGGTTAGCAGAAAAATACATATTTGTCAGCTCTCCTGTACACATGGTTTTTGAGAGGAAAGCTACTTCTGCCTCCATGTCCCATTTCGTGTCATATCTTCAGGTGTGTTTTACAATAGTCCTGAGTGCTGAAATGAGGTGTCTTCCTATTACAGGAAGCAATTTTCACAACTGACCAGTATTTAAACCCCCACCTGCCCTTGCCTAAGAGCAGCAGAAAGTGTTTTGTAAGTGAGGATGTTTGGATCCTCTGTGGATATTCTCATTTATTTGTGTGGAGTTTCTAGTTATTAACACAAGCTAGTGGACTCTGACTTCGCTAAAGCTTAACAGCTAATGAAATTCAGCCTTTTCCGTGTTTAGTTTGTATTTTATTTTTTGTTCTCTTTCTGACTAGATTAGCAGAAGTCTAAATTTTGAGTTGATTTACTGACTTCGTATCACCATGTGTAGCCCCTGGGGACATGTTAAAAATGCAGAATTTCAGGGGTGCCTGGGTGGCTCAGTCGTTAAGCGTCTGCCTTTGGCTCAGGTCATGATCCCAGGGTCCTGGGATGGAGCCCCGCATCGGGCTCCCTGCTCCGCGGGAAGCCTCCTTCTCCCTCTCCCGCTCCCCCTGCTTGTGTTCCCTCCCTCACTGTGTGTGTCTCTCTGTCAAATAAAGAAATAAAATCTTTAAAAAAAAAAAGATATTTTGATTTGATATAATTTGATTTGAGATAATGGAAGGTCCACATCTCCTGAAAAATAAATTCTCAGCCGTGTCCTTTTCGTAGGTAGAGGAGGCAGATGATTGGCTCAGACATGGAAACCCCTGGGAGAAGGCCCGGCCTGAGTTCATGCTGCCCGTGCACTTCTATGGAAAAGTAGAGCACACCAACACTGGGACCAGATGGACCGACACCCAGGTATTCAGAGTGTCCTCATGCTGAGTACTTTGTATACTATAGCGCAGTGAATACATAGCATAGAGGATGATGTGTATATGACATTGAGGATAGTACATTATGTATTGAATAATGTATTGAATAATAGAGTGTGTTTTTGTCAATAAATCTGTTCCTTCTCTTAGTGAACCCACTCTTTGGAGACAAGGGAGCTGAGACCAAGAGACAAGTGACTTCCCCAAGGTCAAGTGACTTATCAGTCAGCTTTTTCAGAGATTAATCAATTCTGTAATTCTAGTATGCTTTGCTCTCCAGTTTTGTATAAAGTTTTTGATACCAAGATTAAATAAATTTAAATGTCCTTTCTTACCGCACTGCCATAGATACATTTACTTGGGACTTACCAGGGGTAAATGTTTTAAAGCTAAAGTATTTATTGAAAGGATTGCCAAAAATTGTATTCATTGCAAAGTCAAGAAAAATAATACAAAATATTGCAAACCATATTTTTATTTTGTGCAAAATCACTTCTAGAGAAATCATGCTGGTGTCAATCCAAGTGGACTTAATTCATGGCTAGGTATTTATCCTGCCACTAGATTTGAGCATTACCTTGTTGCTGACCAATTCATTTCTAAGCACCCCCAGTGATGCTTTGTGCTCTGCTGTCTTCTTACTTCCTGATTAATAACCCCTATTAATTACTAGACTGTATTGTCCAATCTTTGGAGGCTCTACTTGAGATATTTGCTTAATAAATATGATCTCAGGCTGGGAAGGATATGTCACCGGCCAGTCTTTAAAAGCTTAAAGGAAATGGTAAAGAGCAAGGTAATACTTTTAGTTGGCAAAATTGTGAGTGAAATTCAGTACTGTAATGCTAAATTCATTTGGTTTGCGGATTATTCCCCATGAATAAATGCTTTATTTTAGAAGAATCAAGACCCATTTTATAGTTGACTTTTTAAACTGATAATTTATTCTGCTAATCCATGTAGAGCTCTTCACAGTTCAGAAAAATAAAGACTATTTAAAAATGATTTTTCTATCTGAAGATGAATTTATTCAACATAGGAAATAGCAGATTAGAAGCTAAAATAGGTCATGATAGTATAATAGTATAAGGAATAAACTAATACTGTAATTTCAAGATAAGTTTCTCTTTCTGTTTTTCTAAATTTGGTTAAACAATAGAACACAATCTGACTTTTCCTTCAGACACCTGTTCCCTGCTAAGGTTTCTCTCCCAGTGCCTGCACCCAAGACCACACATCTAGTTCTTACTCTCCTACTTGGCCAGACCCCTATCTGTGCTGCGTTTGTGTGGACACAGTTCTCTTACTTGCATTCAGCAGAGTCCCGACCTTCTTCTCTTCTTCCACCTCTCGGATGAGCTTTTCTGCCAGGGTCTTGTCCTCTGATTCCCCACACACTGTCAGCTTCTCGCAGGTACTCCAGGTAGTCGATCTCCCGCTGCGCACGTTCGACTCTCAGGGCTAGGTTAGTCCGGTGCTCTTATATTCACTTGTGTAGGTCTGGCATCTTCCCAGCGTAGCGGGTATGTTTTTTGAGAACTCTCGGAAATCTTGAATGTATGCCCTCCTTGCTTGGGTATATTTTCCCAGTCCTTGCTTCAGTCAAAAAATAAATGCTCAAATTACTGCACGTTATTTAAATTAGCCAAGTAATATAAATACCTATCATTCACTGAAGAAGATTTTTAAAATACAAATCATCGTAAGGGGGATAATAAAAATCACCTGTAATCCCTTAGTTCAAAGTACCACTGATTTGTTAGTGTATCAGTTTTTAAAAGTTTTCCCATGCAGGGGCGCCTGGGTGGCTCAGTCGTTAAGCGTCTGCCTTCGGCCCAGGTCATGATCCCAGGGTCCTGGGATCGAGTCCCACATTGGGCTCCCTGCTCCGCGGGAGGCCTTCTTCTCCCTCTCCCACTCCCCCTGCTTGTATTCCCTCTCTCACTGTGTCTCTCTGTCAAATAAATAAAATCTTTAAAAAAAAAAAAGTTTTCCCATGCATTTCATCATACATATATAAATATATATTTTAAAATGTGATTTTACTATACTGTTTTGTAACATTTTCACTTGCTAACACACTGTGAACAATTTCAATACTAATTAATAGATAGCTATATGATAATTTTAATGGTACAGAATTCCATTGCATTGATATCCTATTATTTATTCTATTAGACTCTTTTTGATGGACATTTATGGACTTTTCAACAATGCTGAAAAAAAATCTTTGTATTAAAAAAACACAATCTGAGTTGCAGTTGGTTACAAATACAGTTAGGAGAGCTGCAAACAAACCAATCATTAATATGCCCAAAGAATTCACATATGTATTTGGCATTAAACTAGTGAGTATTTGGTGTAGGTTTTAGTGTCTAAAACTTCCAGTGACTTCTGAGCTATTTAACTGTAGGCAGGTTACACAATCAATCCTGGAAATATTCTGTTTACGCTAGGTCCAACTGTTGAGCTACCTTGTATTTACAGAGCACCCCTAAACATTTTCATAATACATCCAGAAATTCATTTAGAAACAGTATATTTTTCTGTGCCCACAAAGGCAATGTTACAGGGCAGATGGAATACAAGGTGAACTGCCCCAAGCCGTGCAGCACTTTATGGATTTCTGGAAGCCATTGCCCAAGTCAGGCCCAGGTCTGTAGCTGGTGAGGTCAGAGAGCATGAGGACAGGCATGGTGTGTACATGCTGTGGGCAGCTTCCAATAAACCGAGCAATCCATTTCACCCGTGTGTCAGCTCGGGTCCTCTGGGGAAGAGACACCAGAGAGAATTAGAAGTGCAAGTGCCATAGTGGGGCAATGCCTGTGAATGACAGAAGGGAGTGGGGAGAGGAGGAGGCATGGCACCTATGAAGAGAAAGGGGGAAAGAAAGAGGATCCTCAGTAAGAGCCTCAGTGGGCCTTATAACTCAGAGCAAGCAGCCAGGCTGATGGGGCCCGAGGTTAAAGATTGCTCATGAGACAAGTCCTAGCTCTCAAGATCTCACCACAATGGAAGCATCCCTAAGAAAACAAACCTCAGCTCGGCTGGGCTCGATCTCCCAGGTGGTAAGTTGTGCCTGAAGTTCTCTAAAGAGACATCCGAGCTTTGTGCTTCCCCAGCTGCCTCAATTACACTTCAAGGGTCAGAAGGACAAATCATGTTTGAACCCAGACTCACCCCCACTCTGTAAACACCTTTTCCTGATGGATCACAACGTGCTTTAAAAATCTCCAGAGACTTTTATTTTCTAGTAAAGGTATTTAAAGAAGGGTGATTTATTACTTCGAGGTCATGGTCTTCATGGAAGCATGACTGAGTATATATGATTGACTGATACAGGCTATAATGCTTCGTTCATTCATAATTCAGCAGACCACATTAAAGAGATTTGTGTAGGTTTCAACCCTACCACTGACTGTGACTGTGGGTAAGTCACTTCTCTCTCAGCCTCATTCCTTTCATGTCCAAAATGAGTGGATTGCACGAAATGATCTCTAGCATCCTCCAGTACAATCAGTCTGTCATTCCCCTTCCTTAGAGCTTGACTGATGAGGCAGGGAATAGAAGTGAGTCTTTTCTCACATAAATTTTAAATTCACATGCAACGCAGTTATCTTCCTGTTCTCTGTTTCAGTGACTGTCACAGACTGAGTTAGATTTTCCAAAGCTCACCTCTTACACCCATCTCAGCTAATTATCAGCTGATTTGTAAGCCCACTAAAATAACTCTTCTTCATGCAACTTTGAAAAATCTTGCATAGCATTTTCAATATCATCTATAATCTATCTTCATATATTTCCATTCCATTAATTTTGATCCGTATTTGAAATCAGAATCACTGAATTACCTACACTAAACTTACGCTGATTATTATTTTGTAATCCCTTGCTGTGTCCCGGCCCACTGTTCAGCCCACGTCACCACACATGGGAAACTGAGCAGCTGCTTCGGTTTAATCCCACAGGTGGTCCTGGCCCTGCCATATGACACCCCAGTGCCTGGGTATATGAATAACACCGTCAACACCATGCGCCTCTGGTCCGCGCGGGCGCCGAATGACTTTAACCTCAGAGACTGTGAGTACAGCCTGGGCTCTCATGAATGTGCGTGTGTGTTTAATCTTTTTGATCTCAGAGGCAACCAGATCAGCACCAGCTCTAAAAGAGGGCACAAAACAAGGATCTTGGGGACTGGGACATGAATGGTTTCTGTGTGTGTCAGTGTATGTGCGTGTAATCTTTCTGATCGCTAGTTAGTATCGCTAGTTGAGAGAAAAGCTTTGAGTTTCTGATCAGAGCTCTCCAGTGAGCAGCCATTGTATGGAGCATGCGCGGAGGACATTTTAAAAGCAGTCCTGCAGTCTGGCCCTCTTAGACTCTCATGCGAATCACAGCATGGAGGGCTGTGGAAATCGTTTTGGATTTTCAGGAGTTGTAGGAATCCCTACATCCACGTGGTACACAGCAAGCATCAAGGGGCTTCGATAACAGTGGCTGGCTTATCTATTTATTCATTTTTCTAACCTTCCCCTCAGTTAACATTGGAGACTACATTCAGGCCGTGCTGGACCGAAATCTGGCCGAGAACATCTCCCGGGTCCTCTATCCCAATGATAATGTGAGTGGTCGAGCTTGCTTTCTCAGTGGAAACAGAAGCAGTCTATTTCAGAAGCACTTTTCCATAGCCCATAAAGCACATCTCCAATTTTTTTCTCTTAAATGCACTATAATCTCCATATCTCTTCCTGAATTGTCTAGATTTCCCCTGCCACCCAGGTAAGGAAAACAAATTTGTACAATACATGAAGTCAGAATTGGTATTTTGCCCTTGACTAGTGACCTCACAACCAATTAGGAGGTTATGTCTGTACATTTCAAAACAAAACCTGGATATAAAAGATGAAGTGAGGGCGCCTGGGTGGCTCAGTCGTTGAGCGTCTGCCTTCGGCTCAGGTCATGATCCCAGGGTCCTGGGATCGAGCCCCGCGTCGGGCTCCCTGCTCGGCCGGGAGCCTGCTTCTCCCTCTCCCACTCCCCCTGCTTGTGTTCCCTCTCTAGCTGTCTCTCTCTCTGTCAAATAAATAAAATAAAATCTTTAAAAAAAAAAAAAAAAGATGAAGTGAAGCACTGGTAAAATACTACTTCCTTTCCAAATGGAAGTTTCTTCCACAGAGGCAGAAGACCCTGGAGGTTTCCTGCCTGGCCTCTTCCCCTCGCTGACAGACTCTTCCCAGCCTTCTACGCTCAGGCGAGGTGGGGTCTGGACCTCAGAGCACACCCAGGAGCAAACGCTTGTTTCTTATGCCACTTATTCATCTCTTGAAATTTTTTCTCATAGGTGATTATTCCCAATTTTACACTAAAAATAGCTTAGCTAAAATTAAAAAAAAAAAATTTTAACTTGGAACTGCATCACAGATGACCACTGTGGATTCTTAGTTGGTTTAAATATACTTAGCTCTATCTTATATGTGGGTAAAATTATTTTCTTGAAGCTGTAATGATTACTCTTTTAATAATAAGTCTCAGAAACAACCAGATTGGTACTCGGCTGTTTGCTGCAGCATTTTCAGAAACTTAATGGTATATGTGATTTTTTTCCTTTGAGAGAGACATTGTGACTTCAGTACATGTCAGAAAAATCTCTGACCCAAAAGCAAAAAGTCGTTTTGTTTCGTGGTAAGTTAAAGTAAGAATCCCTCCAAGCACTGCCTAGCCAAACCCAGCCTGCAGAATTATTTAACTGGAAGGGGCTTGAAATTAATCCTCCCTATCTTCAGTAAGGACCAAACCTAACTTTACTTGGAAATAACCATCTACGGCAATTCATAGGGGACACAGAGTTAGCATGGGGTGCGAAGTTAACTAAATTCATTGAGTAAAAGGTCGCTGTCAGGGTCATGCCTGTTTTTAAGTACGAGTTGATAAATCATTTTTGTACTGTAATTACAAAAGCAAACTCATTCACTCTCGCCAACTTGGCCATAGCCCTCCTCCAGACATGAGTCCCTCTTCCAGGAATCTTGCAACTGTCGTCCCTCTGCAGCTAGTTATTTTTTTTCTTTGCTTAAAGCTCTTTAAAGTCTTCTGATCATCTATAAGAAAAGTGCAGAATCTCAGATGTGCTCCTTAAGTTCCTCAGTGGTACGGTCTTGAGTTCTCAGATGCATCCTCCATGATCTTGCCTGAGGTTCCCACTGTGCAGGACTGTTTGCTCTAATCTTTCTCACCTTCAAGGGAAGGCTCTTGCAGCTTCCTTCCTGGCAGAATTGATATCCACTGCCTGGGTTCTGAAATTTGGTTGGGAGAAGAAGGCCTAGAGTCTCAACAATTCAGCACATAAACTTTCACTTAAACCCCTTCCCCCCATTTTCAGTACAGAGTGGTACCCCTGCTTTCAACTCTCCATGCCTCTCTCTCCAGCCCAGAGGCCCCTGTGTTACCATCTCCAGAGAATACACATCGGGCTTCTGCCTGCGTTGGGGAAAGAGATTGCTCAGCTCGGGGGGACTGGGGGTGAAGTCTGACGCCAGCTGCTGCTTAGGCTCATGGCTGACCTTTTACCATATCTTCTCCCCTACTTCCAAGGGCACTAGTGCTGCCAAGTCCTGAGCCTTTAGGGGCTTTGGGGCATAAATTTAATTGCTTTTTGGCTCTTCTATTCAGTTTTCCTGGGTCTTCTGGCCCAATTACCACTCACCCATCTATTTTTCAGCTTCAAAAAGGTTGTTGCTATTGTCTGGTCTCCCATTCCCTTTATCCTGTATGCCTTCTTTAAATCCCTTTACACTTCAGGAAAGAGCAAAGCCTGATGCTTGGCCTTCAACCTGCGCTCTTCCTCCAGATGTCCTATGAGCTTTCATCTTAAAGTTCTCTGGGCAGGAGATCTCTGGCATATTTTGGCCACGCCTCACAGTGTGAACCACTCTCACTCCGTCTCTCTGGCTTGAAGTTTTTTGAAGGGAAGGAGCTGAGATTGAAGCAGGAGTACTTTGTGGTGGCTGCTACCTTGCAAGATGTCATCCGACGTTTCAAAGCCTCCAAGTTTGGCTCCACGGATAGTGCCAAAACTGCGTTCGATGCCTTTCCAGACCAGGCAAGTATTCTGTCTGCGAACACGGACAGAGACAATGAGGGATCAGGACTTCCTATCAGATTTACTCCCCTTTCTCAGTACTAAAAAAGTTGAGTAGGTGCAGTAGGCTTAAAGCGCCTCACCGAGGGTGGGCGTTCTGTTTGGTGCTTTGTGCAGACGTACATGAGGGTAAGGAAGCCAGACTGCGGGCCATCCATCACCCGCACGCTGATGCCTTTTCCCCGTACAGGTTGCCATCCAGCTGAATGACACACACCCCGCACTCGCCATCCCTGAGCTGATGAGGATTTTTGTGGATATTGAAAAACTGCCCTGGTCCAAGGTCTGGATAGTTTGGCTTCCTTTTCCTTTAATTAATAGTATATCTGTGGTTCAGAGATTTTGCCAAAAGCTCCTTTTACAGTTTTTCAAAATAAGTTACTGTTGCTCACTTCCAATGGTTAAGGGTGAAGTCTGCCTGGTACTAACATTTCTCTGTCCTTACAGCTTTACAGGGAGGAAGACTAATAAGTAAATACATTCCTAATGGGACGCAGCTCAGTAGCTCAGACTTACACTGTGATTGCCATTTTTGTGTCGAAAAGGATTCTAAATTAAATTCTCCAACCTCAGAACACAGCTAATTATGTGTCTCCACCAGTCTGCAAATCAGTATTTTAAATGTACTGTGTACTTTTCTCAGAACATTACTTGTTTGTATTGCTCAGATTTTGCTTTTAATAAACAGCATGTTAGGATAGTAGAGAAGACTTATCAGTATGTTGTCTTCAGTTTTCTCAGACAGTTTTACAAATGGCTGCTTCCCCCCACCACCCCAGAAAAAAACCGTATTCCCATTCTCTGGATGATTTGGACCCTGGTGGAATTGAGTGTGTCTAACTGTGTCTGACTATTGCAGACCGGCAGGAGCCGAGGGAATGTTTGGTCTTGTGGGATTGGGTGTGCACCCGCAGGGCAGCCTTCTTGCAGAGGGAAGCAGCTAACTCCTCTCCCCTTCCCTCAGGCCTGGGAGATCACCCAGAAGACCTTTGCATACACCAACCACACGGTGCTCCCAGAGGCTCTGGAGCGCTGGTCCGTAGAGCTGGTGGAAAATTTGCTTCCTCGACATTTGCAAATCATTTATGAGATAAATCAGAAGCATTTAGATGTAAGTCATTTTGAGAGATTCCCACCCCTTTTGAGAATGAGGTCTTGAGATGTTAAGGGTGGCTGCAGTGTTCCCTCCCACCAAACTGGAGGCCCAGACATCTTCCAGTCATAGATACATCAAAAGTGTTCAAGACTGGGTGGGGCTCTGTTAAAGACACTTTTTTGAAAACACTAAAATGGAGGATGGCATCTCCCCAGGGCGAACCCAGCCCCTCTGTGTGGCAGTGAAGTTCCATATTTGCTCCATTAGAGATTTTGCTGGGGAAGTGAATGACATCTTAACGCTTAAAACCTGAGTTGCCAGCAAGGCCTTTCTCTTCCCTTGGCTAGAGAATTGCGGCCTTGTTTCCTAAAGATGTCGACCGTCTGAGAAGAATGTCTCTGATTGAAGAGGAAGGAGGCAAAAGGATCAACATGGCCCATCTCTGCATTGTGGGCTCCCATGCTGTGAATGGCGTGGCTAAAATTCACTCTGACATTGTGAAGACCCAAGTGTGAGTCTCCATTCCTGTGGTGGTGGGTCCAATGTTGCTCTGTTAATGCACTGATGCTAGTAAATGCAGGGATGCATTTTGGGATGAAGAAAGGCCCTGTCAAAATGTGCAAAAGTATTTTCTTCTATACAAAGTAACCTTCTTTTCAAAAAGAAAATGCCTTCCTCTCTGAACCATCCTACTTCTAGATGTAGGAGCCAAAAAAAAAAAAAAAAAAAAAACCTATTCTACTGAAAATCTGGTATATATGTCAGTGCCAGGAAATCATATGGAGGTGACTTGATTTGGAATTTTTCTTATAATTATGTTGAATTGCAAATGGATCTCGATTTAGAATGACAGCAGTAGCACTGCCAGCCCCCCCCCCCCCCCACCACCTTTAATCTCTCTGAGCCTACACTTGGCTTCTGGAATGTAACAGGAACCTGCTCTTTCAAATTCAGCGATGTGTCTCTTCCGACTCCAGATTCAAGGACTTCAGTGAGCTAGAACCAGACAAATTTCAGAATAAAACCAATGGGATCACTCCGAGGCGCTGGCTCTTACTCTGCAACCCAGGGCTGGCAGAGTTAATAGCGGAGGTAAGGGGCAAGTCAGGGGAGGCCTGACTGCAAGGCTAGAGGTGGACGAGTGCCCTTATAATCCGAGAATCCAGTCCAGCCCTCAGCGGGTGACATGTGCTGTCCCACAAGGCTCCGTGCTTGATTGAATTCTCTGCTCTAGCCTGCTTGAAATTCTTAATTTTTTAAACAAGGGGTCCACAGATTCCATAGCTGGCTGCCAGTACTCCTGTGGCCCACAGATGGAAGATGGTGGCCCTATTTAGTAAGGGAAGGTGATAAAAATAACTAGTAGAACCTGGGTTCTGTGTTACCCCTTGTAGGTAGGTCTCCTGTTTTTAACACTTACTGCCACTGAAACTACAGCTAAGATACTAGCAGAGGGTTCTTCCCAGCCAGCATTTTCAGGCTCTTCTGTGAGGCGCGCTAGTCAGCTGTCCTGATGTAGGCACCCGCCACAGACTGACAAACTGCGCAGGTGGGCTGGATTGCTGTCCCTGACTAACATCACCTCTTCTTTAAACTGAAAGAAAATCGGGGAAGACTACGTGAAAGACTTGAGCCAGCTGACGAAGCTGCAGGGCTTCCTGGACGATGATGTCTTCCTCCGAGAAATCGCCAACGTGAAGCAGGTGAGGCTTCCCGGTGTGGACTCCTTCGGCAGCACTAGTTCTGAGGGTTTATGAGGCTCCCCCCCGCCCCCCGCCATTTTTAAAAACAGACCAGCTGCTGATGCTTCCGAGTCAAAAGGGCTCCGGCACGGCGCACTGTCTCCACAGGAGAACAAGCTCAAGTTTTCCCAGTTCCTGGAGAAGGAGTACGAAGTGAAGATCAACCCCTCCTCCATGTTCGACGTGCACGTGAAGCGCATCCACGAGTACAAGCGGCAGCTCCTGAACTGCCTGCACGTGGTCACCATGTACAACCGTGAGTCACCGCGCGGCCGCCGCGCCCCCTGGAGGCGGGAGCCTCGCCACCCCAGCCCGCACCCGCCCTCCATTCCACCCACTCCTAAATCTTTTTCAGGCATTAAGAAGGACCCCAGGAAGTTATTCGTGCCCAGAACAGTCATAATCGGTGGCAAAGTAAGCTCATTCTATTCACTGGGGATGCGGGGGCCCAGAAACGGCAAGAGTGCCATTTCTCCACTTCATCAGGGCTGCCTGCCGACCGTGTGTTTGCCGTTCTTCCCCAAGGCTGCCCCAGGATATCACATGGCCAAAATGATCATAAAGCTCATCACCTCAGTGGCGGATGTGGTGAACAATGACCCTGTGGTTGGAAGCAAGTTGAAAGTCATCTTCTTGGAGAACTACAGAGTGTCTCTTGCTGAAAAAGGTAGTATCCTCATCCCAAATCATGCAGGGCCAGGGCAAATTCTCCAGAAAGGTTACATGGTAGGGAAAAATGAGGTAGCTAGGTTCTGGGGGTCAGTAACTTAGAATAGAAAGTGTCACTCTTGGGCAAAATTAGGGCCTAGGCTAAGAGTCTTGGAGATGATCCAGATGATGATGAGATTGCTGTCCCGGGAGTCAGCATCACCCATTACCTTTGCAAGTGCATTTTCCTGCCAGCTAGCTAGCCAGAGTTGGGTGCTGCAGGAGGTGGCCCTGAAGTTCGGGCAAAGTGCAGACCGGGCTCTACAAAGGAAAGGAAAAGAAAGGGTCTTCCATTCCCAGCTCCAGTTTTGCAACAGAACACCAATTCCCCAGGCCCCGATATTCCTCTGGTCACTTCGTGGAATGAAGAAGGGCTGTCGTTTGTTCACGTGGCAACAGGGAATGAGGACAGATGTCAGGCTGCCAAGCATGAGGCTTAGATGTGCTTAGACTGATCACGCATGGAGTTCCCACGTGGGGACAGTTAGACTGGCAAAAAGCCAACATCCCTTTCTCTACTGCTCTCTTTGCTTATTTGCATCATGTGCTTACAAAGCACCGTCCACATGCAGATGCCAACTGTGCATTCACCCCAGTCCCAAATTGAAAACAGACCTTTCTCTTTTTGAGGTATTTTTGGGTCCTCTGATGTTACTCTTTAAGACTGTATGCAGAAAGAGAAGAGCCAGGTTCCTGGCTTCTTCCATGCAAATGAAGAGATACCTAATCCACAAATAAGCCTTCAAAGTAAAACAGAGAATTGGTTCTGACCTTTGAAGTCAAAGAGGGAGAAGGAGTGGCAGCACTAATTTGTGTGTAAATTAGGCTGAAAGGTCAGAGGCTTGGTGTCTAGCCCCAGGCACACCTCAGGTGCACCCGGTGCAATTCTCTGCCATATAAGCGGGAGGGAGGGAGGAGGTGGAAAGTGGAAGGAATGCAGAGGATCCAATTTCCTCAGATTATAAAGGAAGAGTCAGGAGAGACTGAATTTTAAAGATCAAGAAAGAGAAGTTTCAATCTATTTTATAAAGTTATCAAGCAGAAGAAATAAAAACAAAACCATAACAAAAATTGGAAGGAAGAGCAGGAAGAAGAGAGATGTAGTGTCAGCTTTTATAGCAGAGCGTAACAGGTGCTCTCTGGAGTTTACAGACCAAGGAAGAGTAGTATGAGCATATACTTATTTAGCACTGTGGCCATCACCACCCAGATAGCACATCAAAAATGGACAAAAGCAGTTGCCTGAGTCAAGGGGAAGAGTGAGATCCATCCTTCCATACCATATGAATGTTTACCTTGATGTACATGGACTACTTTAATGGTCAGAACAGGACCGCTAGATAAATACTCAGATACATAGGAGATCTAGAGAGACGGAATCACTGATTTTAATGTACCTTGCTTGCAGTCATTCCAGCTACAGATCTGTCGGAGCAGATCTCCACTGCAGGCACTGAAGCCTCAGGGACAGGCAATATGAAATTCATGCTGAATGGGGCCCTGACCATCGGGACCATGGATGGAGCCAACGTGGAAATGGTAGAGGAAGCTGGGGAAGAGAACCTGTTCATCTTTGGCATGAGAGTAGATGATGTGGCCGCTTTGGACAAGAAAGGGTAAGGGAGCAGCTCCTCCTTATTGGGCAGGTGCTCCACCCCACCCCCAGAAGGGTGCCTGCCCACCCAGGTATCCCACTGAGTCGGGGTCATGTGAAATGCGGCCACACAACATCTCCCATGCGCCTGGGCAGCCTCCTCACAGCTTAGTTTTATTAAACCCAGCAAGTGAACTTGAAAGGGACTTGGGCACAGGTGCATGAGGTCCTTGCTATTTGTTATCCGCCAGTGTAGTTGGTTACATTAGTTTCAGGTGTACAATATAGTAATTCAACAATTCAGTACATCACCCGGTGCTCATCATGGCAAGTGCACTCCTTAATCCCCATCACCTGTTTAACCCATCTCCCCTCTGGTAACCGTAAGTTTGTTCCCTGGAGTTAAGAGTCTATTTTTTTGGCTTTTCTCTTTTTTTCTTCATTTGTTTGTTTTGTTTCCTTAAGTTTTATATATAAGTGAAATCATATGGTATTTGTCTTTCTCTGACTCACTTATTTCACTTAGCATTATATTCTCTAGATCCATCCATGTTGCAAAGGGCAAGATTTCATTCCTTTTATGGCTGAGTAATATTCCATTATATGTGTATACCACTTCTTTATCCATTCAGCGCTCAGCAGACACTTGGGCTGCTTCCATAATTTGGCTGTTGTAAATAATGCTGCAATAAACATAGGGGTGTATGTATCCCTTTGAGTTAGGGTTTTTGTATTCTTGGGTAAATACCCGGTGGTAGAATTATATGGTAGCCCTATTTTCAACTTTTTGAGGAACCTCCATACTGTTTTCCAGAGTGTCTGCACCAGCTTGCATTCCCACCAACAGTGCACGAGGGTTCCTTTTCTCTGCATCCTTGCCAACACTTGTTGTTTCTGACATTTTTTATTTTAGCCATTCTGACAGGTGTGAGGTGATATCTCATTGTGGTTTTAATTTGCATTTCCCTGATGATGAGTGATGTTGAGCATCTTTTCATGTTTCTATCAGCCATCTGGATGTCTTCTTTGGAGAAATGTCTCTTCATGTCTTCTTCCCATATTTAATTGGATTATTTGTCTTTTGGTGTTGAGTTATATAGGTCTTTATATATTTTCAATACTAACTTTCTCAGGTAAGTCATTTGCAGATATCTTCTCCCATCCAGTAGGTTTTTAGTTTTGTTGATAGTTTCCTTTGCTTTGCAGAAGCTTTTTATTTTGATGTAGTCCCAAAAGTTTATTTTTGTTTTGTTGCCCTTGCCTCAGGAGACATAAACAGAAGAATGTTGCTATGGCACATGTCAGAGAAATGACTGCCTGTGCTCTCTTCTAGGACTTTTATGGTGTCAGGTTCACATTTAGGTCTTTAATCTATTTTGAGTTTATTTTTGTGTATGGTGTAAGAAAGTGGTCCAGTTTCATTCTTTTGCTTGTAGCTGACCAGTTTTCCCAGTACCATTTGTTGAAGAGATTTTTTTTCCCGTTGACTATTCTTGCATCCTTTGTCTAAGATTAATTGACCAGATAATCGTGATCTATGTGTCCGTTTTTGTGCCAGTGCCATACTGTTTTTGCTTACTGCAGCTATATAGTATATCTTGAAATGTGATACCTCCAGTTTTTTCTTCTTTTTCAAGATTGCTTTGGCTATTCAGCGTCGTTTCTGGTTTCACACAAATTTTAGGATTATTGTTCTAGTTCTGTGAAAAATGCTGTTGATATTTTGATAGGGATTGCATTAAATGTGTAGGTTGCTTTGGATAGTATGGACATTTTAACAATATTTGTTCTTCAGATCCATGTACATGGAATGTCTTTCCATTTCTTCGTGTCATCTTCAATTTCTTTAATCAGTGTTTTATAGTTTTTGGAGTACAGGTCTTTCACCTCCTTGGTTAAGTTTATTCCTAGGTATTTTATTATTTTTGGTGCAATTGTAAATGGAATTCTTAATTTCTTGTTCTGCTGCTTCATTATTAGTATAAAAATGCAAATTTATATATGTTTATTTTTGTATCCCATGATCTTACGAGATTTGTCAGTTCTAGTAGTTTTTTGGTGGAGTCTTTAGCGTTTTCTATATGTAGTATGATGTCATCTGGAAATAGTGAGTTTTACTTCTTCCTTACCGATTTGGATGATTTTTATTTTTGTAGTTGTTGTTGTCTGATTGCTGTGACTAGGACTTCCAGTACTATGTTGAATAAAAAGGGTGAGAGTGGACATTCTTATCTTGTTCCTGACCTTAGGGGAAGAGCTCTCAGTTTTTTACCATTGAGTATGATGTAAGCTATTAGTTTTTCATATATGGCTTCCATTATGTAGAGGCATGTTCCCTCTAAACCTACTTTTTTGAGTGTTTTTATCATGAATGGTTGGTGTACTTTGTCAAATGCTTTTTCTACATCTATTGAAGTGACCATCTGGCTCTTATCCTTTCTCTTGTTGATGTGATGTATCACATTGATTGATTTATGAATATTCAGCCACCCTTGCCTCCCAGGAATAAATCCCACTTGATTTCGTGAATGATTTTTTTTAATGTAGTGTTGGACTCGTTTTGCTAATATTTTGTTGAGGATTTTTGCATCTATGTTCATTAGAGATATTGGCCTGTAGTTCTCTCTTTTTTTTGTAGTGTCTTCATCTGGTTTTGGTATCAGGGTAATGCTGGTCTCCTAGAATTAATTTGGAGGCTTTCCTTCCTCTTTTTTAAATGTTTGGCAGAATTCACCTGTGAAGGCATCTGGTCCTGAACTTTTGTTTGTTGGGAGTCTTTTGATTACTCATTGAATTTTATTATTGGTAATTGGTCTGTTCAAACTTTCTATTTCTTTCTGATTCAGTTTTAGGAGTTTATAGGTTTCTAGGAATTTATCCATTTCTTCTAGGTTGTCCGATTTGTTGCTATATAATTTTTCATAATATTCTCATAATCCTTTGTATTTCTGTGGTGTCTATTGTTACTTCTCTTCTTTCATTCATTTCTGATTTTGTTTGAGTCGTCTTTTTTTTTATGAGTCTGAATAAAGGTTTATCAATTTTGTTGATGTTTTCAAAGAACCAACTCCTGGTTTCATTGATCTGTTCTATTGGGGTTTTTTAGTTTCTATGTTGTTTATTTCTGCTCTAATCTTGATTATGTCCTTCCTTCTACAGGTTTTGGGTCTTGCTTGTGCTTCTTTTTCTAGCTTCTTTAGGTGTAAGGCTAGGTTGTTTATTTGAGATTTTTCTTGCTTCTTGAGATAGGCCTGTATTGCTTTAAACTTCCTTCTTAGAACAGCTTTTGCTGCACCCCAAAGATTTTGGACCACTCTGTTTTCATTTTCATTTGCCTCTATGTATTTTTTTATTTTCTCTTTGATTTCTTGGTTGACCCATTCATTGTTTAGTAGCATGTTATTTAACCTCCATGTATTGGTGCTCTTTCTAGATTTTTTTCTTGTGGTTGATTTCTAGTTTCAAAACATTGTGGTTGGAAAATATTCATGGTATGACTTTAATCTTTTTGAATTTATTGAGACTTATTTTGTGGCCTAACATGTGATCTAGAGAATGTTCCACGTGCACTTGAACAAAATGTGTTTCTGCTGTTTTAGGAGGGAATGTTCTGAATATATCTGTTAGATCCATCTGATCCAGTGTTTCACTCAAAGCCACTATTTCCTTGTTGATTTTCTGTGTGGATGATCTATCGATTGATCTAAGTGGGGGGTTATAGTCCCCTACTATTATTGGATTACTACTGATTACTTCCTTTGTTTGTTAATAGCTGCTTTATGTATTTGGGTGCTCCCATGTTGAGTGTATAAATATTTAGAATTGTTATATCTTCTCTGGATTGTTCCGTTGATTATATAGCCTCTCTCTTTTTTTTTTTTTTTTTTTAAGATTTTATTTATTTATTTGACAGAGAGAGACACAGTGAGAGCAGGATTACAAGCAGGGGGAGAGGGAGAAACAGGCTTCCCGCGGAGCAGGGAGCCCGATGTGGGGCTCAATCCCAGGATCCTGGGATCATGACCTGAGCTGAAGGCAGATGCTTAACGACTGAGCCACCCAGGCGCCCCTCTTTGTCTCTTTTTACAGACTTTGTTTTAAAGTCCATTTTGTCCAATATCAGTACTGCCACCTGCCTTTTTACTTCCATTTGCATGATAAATGCTTTTCCATCTCTTGACTTTTTTTTTTTTTTTAAGATTTTATTTATTTCTTTGAAAAAGAGAGAGAACATGAGCGGGGGGGTGGGGGGTGGAGAGGGAGAAGCAGGCTCCCCCCTGAGCAGGGAGCTGGACATGGGGCTTGATCCCAGGACCCTGAGACCATGACCTGAGCCCAAGGCAAACACTTAAGTGACTGAACCACCCAGACACCCCTCCATTTCACTTTCAGTGTGCATGTGTCTTTATGTCCAAAGTGTGTCTCTTGTAGGTAGCATATAGGTAAGTCTTACTTTTTTATCCATTCCATCACCCTATGTCTTTTGATTTGAACATTTAGTCCATTTACATTCAAAATAATTATTGATAGGTATGTACGTATTGCCATTTTGCTGCTTGTTTTATGGTTGTTTTTATAGTTCTTCTCTGTTCCTTGTTCTCTTCTCTCATGGTTTGCTGGCTTTCTTTAGTGATACACTGGATTCCTTTTTCTTTATTTTTGCATATCTATTACTGGTTTTTGATTCGTGATTATCATTAGGTTTGTATATAACATCTTAAGCATATAGCAGTCTCTATTAGGTTGATGGTCGCTTAAGTTTGAAACCATTCTTTACTCCACCCCCCCACCCCACATTTTAGGCATATGGTATCATACTTTACATCCTTTCATTTTGTGGATCCCTTGACTCATTTTTTTTTTTTTAAGATTTTATTTATTTGAGAGCGAGAGAGAGCATGAGCAGGGGAGAGGGGCAGAGGGAGAGGGAGAAGCAGGCTCCCCACTGAGCAGACAGCCCGACACGGAGCTCAATCCTAGGACCCCAGGATCATGATCTGAGCCAAAGGCAGATGCTTAACCAACTGAGCCACGCAGGTGGCCCCCTTTGACTGATTTTTATAGATATACTTATTTTCACTGCTTTTGCGCTTCCTACTTTTCTTACTCCTACTTATGATCTTTCCTTTCCACTTGAAGAATCCTTTTTAACATTTTTTTTAAGATTTTATTTATTTATTTATTTGAGAGAGAGAGAAACAGCATGAGAGGGGAGAGGGTCAGAGGGAGAAGCAGGCTCCCCGCTGAGCCGGGAGCCCGATGGGGGGCTCAATCCCAGGACCCTGGGACCATGACCTGAGCTGAAGGCAGACGCTTAATGACTGAGCCACCCAGGCACTCCCTTTTTAACATTTCTTGTAGTCACGAATTTAGTGGTCACGAATTCCTTTAAATTTTGTTTGTCTGGAAAAACTCTCTCTCCTTCTATAATGAATAACAGAGTATTCTTGGCTGCATGTTTTTTCTTTCAGCACTTTGAATATATCATGCCACTCCCTTCTGGCCTGCAAAATCAGTGAAAAATCAGCTCACGGCCTTATGGGGTTTCCCTTGTATATAACTTTTCTTTTCTCTTGCTGCTTTTAAAATTCTCTCTTTATCACTACTTTTTGCCATTTTAATTACCGTGTGTCTTGCGGTGGACCTCCTTATATTGATTTTGTTGGGGGCTCTCTGTGAATCCTAGATCTGGATTTCTATTTCCTTTACCAGATTTGGGAAGTTTTCAGCTATTATTTCTTCAAAAAAAATTTCTGCCTCCTTTTCTTACTCTTCTCCTTCTGGGATCCCTATAATATGAATGTTATTACACTTGGTGGTGTTGCTGAATTCCCTAAGTCTATTTTCATTTTTTATTACTATATTTTCTCTCTCCTGCCCAACACAATTACTTTACATTACTCCGTCCTCTAGGTAGCTAATCCTGTCTTCTGCTTCTTCTAGTCTATTATTTATTCTATCTAGTGCATTTTTAATTTCATTTATTAAGTTCTTCATCTCTGGTTCATTTTTATGTTTTCTCTCCATTTGTTAAGGATCTCATTGAAGTCCTGCACACTTTTCTCTTAATCACTCTTAAGACCATTACTGTAAAATCTCTATCAGGCATATTACTTATCTGCATTTTATTTAGGGCTCTTGCTGTGATTTTGTCCTGTCCTTTCATTTGGGACATTTCCTCTGTCCCTCATTTTGCCTAACTTTCTGTGTCTGTTTCTATGTGTTGGGAAAGTCGGCTAAGTCTCCTGCTCTTGAAAGTAGTGGCCTCATGAAGAAGAGTCCGGTAGTGCCCTGCAGTGCAGTGTGCCCTGTTCACCAGAACCTCGTGCTTCAGGGCTGTCCTCTATGCATATTGCACACACCCTGCTGTTGCAGCTGAGCCACTTTTTCCTTCAATCCAGTTGTGGCAGTGGCTCTCTTTGCCTGTTGTAGGCACGGTTTGGTCCTTGTGTTGTTAGTGAGCCAGGCTGGGGCCACCTCGGGCTTGAGCAGAGTCGGATCAGGCATTTGCCAGAGGTGCAATGACACCAAAGTGTGACTCTGTCCTCCCCTGAGAAGCTTTCATGGGCGGGCAGTGCTTGGAGGCAGACCAGCTGTCTGCGCTCAGCCCACTGCTGGGGCTGCAGTCTGGCTGCAATCTGATTGTTGCGTGTGGTTGTCTTCTCCCCTCCCCGGGGCAGGAGTCACTTTGGAGTGGTGCTGGCCCGTGTGGGGGCTGCTTGCACACAGCTAGGCTCGCGGCCCCACTTTGGATGGGCTCCGGCCAAGAGCGCATTGTAGGGGGCAGGAGCATGGGAGAACTCGGGGGCAGGGTGGGCAGTGCCAGCGAGGTTTGCCCAGGTCGCTGTGGGAGGGGGCCTGGAGCAGAGGCCTGACTGGCAGGGCAGATCTGCAGAGGAAGCTGGGGGCTGGGCGCACTGTTAGCAAGTCAGGCGGCCAGTGCTGCCACAGCACTGTTCCCACAGGGGTCCGGGTGGCTAGGCTGGGGGGCAGGGAAGGGAAATAGTGCCCAGCAGCTCCTTTGTTCCTGGAGAAGTCGCCTAAAGATCCCGATCCCTGTCCCTCTAGCATATGTTCTGCGTTAGTAAACAAATCTCCCTCCAGTATACCCCAGGTGTTTTTCTATACTGTATCTCGGGGCTGCTTGCTGTGCTGTCCCTTTAAGGGCAGGGACTCGGCTTCCTGTAGCTGTCCCCGCTCTCCCAGAGCGAAGCCTGCTGATTTTTAAAGTCCCAGGTGGTAAGCCCCACTGATGGTAAAAACTCACAAAATTCAGCCCCTCTGGTTTTCAAAGCCAAATGTTCTGGGGATTCATCTTCCCCATGTGGGCTCCCCAGTGTAAGAGTCTGTTTCTCTACCCTCTTCATGCCCACGGCATCCCTCCCTCCTGAGGACAGTCCCATGGGTCCATTTAACTCCCAACCACGTCTCCGTTCTTCCCACCCTCTTTGATGTGACTTCTTCTCCACATTTAGCTATGGAAAGTTTGTTCTGTCCGTCTTCAGGTTGTTGTCTCGGTTATTTACACCTCTGTGGGTGTTATCTAGCTGTATCTGTGGGACAAGGGGAGCTTAGGGTCCTCCTACTCTGCCATTTTCCCTGGAAGTCACCTGTCTAGTGTAATGTTAATCACACACACTAACGGAACCTTTTTCTTATCACCCCCACTCTCACCCCACAGGTATGAGGCAAAAGAATATTACGAGGCACTTCCAGAGCTGAAGCTGGCCATTGACCAAATTGACAATGGCTTCTTCTCTCCCAAGCAGCCCGACCTCTTCAAAGACTTAGTCAACATGCTATTTTATAACGACAGGTGAGTTCCCACAAGACGATCGTGCTATTTGGGCCATGAAAAGGGGACAAGAACATCTAAACCAACTACAACACATCTGTGTAATTAGCATAGATCTGTGATCTGAAAAGCTACCCTACACTTGAAAAATTAGATATTCTCTACTAACTATGCAGGAAGGTTTAAGAACAAGACCCACAGATCTAGGATTCTTTTTCTCTTTCCACTGGTATACCCAGTTTTCAGATAACATCCATATGCTGACATTCTTACATGTGGGAAGAACCAATATAAAGGTTGAGAGCTGGTTAAAATTCTTGTGAATAGAAATGTAAGTTTGGTAAACCAGCCATGCCTGGTGTTATGCTAAAGAGAATTTGTCAAGGGGGTGGTGCACCTGGGTGGCTCAGTCGGTTAAGCATCCAACTCTTGGTTTTGGTTCAGGTCATGGTCTCAGGGTCATGAAATCAAGCCTCACATTTGGCTCCCCGCTCAGCGTAGAGCCTGCTTGTATTCTCTCCCTTTCCCTCTTCCTCCCCCTCTGCCCCTCCCCCTGCTCATGTGTGTGTGCTCTCTCTTTCTCTCTCTCTCTCTCCCCCAAATAAATAAATCTTTAAAAAAAAGCAAAAGATAATTTTAAGTGGAATCTTAGCACACATATTTTAATGAAGATTTTTCTTGTTTTGTTTTTCCCTTCCAATCACAAAAAACAGGTTTAAAGTCTTTGCAGACTATGAAGCCTATGTCAAGTGTCAAGAAAAAGCCAGCCAGCTGTACATGGTGAGTACACTGCCAAGACCTATAAAAGAAACCAGTTTACTATGGTTAATTAAAATTTTTGTTTCTTTTTATTAAATCTAAATAACGGCCCCATTGATCAATCCAAAAAGAGAAATGAGGCAACTATCTAGGATATTCAGACCTTATCTTCTAATAGAAGCATATCCAGTCCCCCAAAAATGTATAGGCCAGAGTAAATTAAAGTTAATGGCCATTAGCAAGGAGGGGCAGTACTCAAATTAAGCTGAGTGGCTCACTACCTGCCTCCAAGAACTCAAAGTTCAAAGTTCAAAACTCAAAGACAAAAGAAAATGGTCAACTCTAGCTCTTTCCTCTTGATCTCCACTTGTATTTGTGTGTAGAATGGCTAAGAGGAAAAGAAATATAAATAGAGCAGGAAAGGAAAATATGACAAGGGCAAGGACAAATGTGAATGCCAGTTTTGCACAATGGGTCTCTTTTGCTAATGTTATGGCCCAAATCCAAAGATGCCCGTCTCAAAGCCCAGCATTTGGTTCAGTCTTTCTTGTTCATTAGTGCTAATTGCAGTTTTTACTCATAACAATTATCGTATTTTTGGGCTTAGAAGCATGTTGGGAAGTCTATTCATTATCCATTTAAATAGTCACAGAAAGTGAAGAAAAGGAAGCTTTTATTTTCCTCTTATTTAGCAAGTTTTCAATGTCCGAATAAACAAATTTTAGACTCTGTGTTGCAGTATCTTATGGAATAATCATAGTTTTGGCTTTTCTTTTAAGTGTTTATAATGCATTGCTGATGGCTTTGAGTAATGTTCTGGTCTTTTTCTTTTTTTTAAGATTTATTTCATTTTTTGAGTGAGAGAGAGCAGGGGCGGGGGGGGTGGGGCAGAGGGAGAGGGGGAAGAGAAACTGAAGCAGACTCCAAGGAGCTGAGCGCAGAGCCAGATGCAGGGCTCGATCTCCCAACCCTGAGATCATGACTGAGCCAAAACCAAGAGTCAGACACTTAACCGACTATGCCATCCAGGTTCTCGTGTTCTGGTCATTTTTAAGGAACTTTTAGAGTTCTTTATAAAATCATGAGGGTATAAAATAAATAGCTTCTTACATTATTTTACATAAAAATTATAAAATTTGTATAGAATATATTTTATTAAGGATAAGGCCTTACTTGATCCTGTTTTGAAACCCCAATAGAGTATTTGGGATTCAGTGTAAATCAACTGGGGCATCTACCTTCAGAAAGAACAAGAAAGGAGAAGTAGGTCAATAAATTGTCCCGTTACATTGTTGCCCTGCACAGCAGCTAACATTCTAGAGTAGTGTTTTTCAAACTATGATCTAAGCCACAGGTTAAATCTCTTGACACAGCATCTAGCAGACAATGAATGTTAGTCCCTTCCTTCCTCTCTAATTTAAAGGGGTGTGAAATAAAAAATAAAGCATGGGAAATATGGCTTGCATGCCAAAATATTGTAACCATAGCAACAATTACCAATTAGGGAATTTACATCCATGGTTTCTCTTAAAATGAAAAATACTTTTTTTTTTCGTTCTTAAGAGAAATATACTCTAAACAGGAGAAAAGCATGATCTGCCCTATCTAGCTCTCAGCTGTGAAACAAATGTATTTGATTCACTACAACTTACTCCTGTCATTTTTCCCCTTCAAATGTGCTTGGATATGCTTGGCCTAGCATTTGTCATAAAGTTCGATGGGCACTCAGGCCATGGGCCATATATATGTGTGTTCTTTACAGAATCCAAAGGCCTGGAACACAATGGTACTCAAAAATATAGCTGCTGCAGGGAAATTCTCTAGTGACCGAACAATTAAGGAATATGCCAGGGACATCTGGAACATGGAGCCTTCAGATCTCAAGATTTCCCTATCCAATGAATCTAGCAATGGGGTGAACAAAGCCAATGGAAAGTAAGTTGTAAAATGTCTCTAGAAAAAAAAATAACTTCTTACTGGATTTAAAAACTTTCACAACATTCTTTGATTTTGTTTTGTTTTGTTAGCTAATAATCTAGTTAAGAATTTCTGGGAATTAGGAGGGAAAGTGTATGACGGTATTAGGGCTAAAAATAAAGTGCCAATTTACAAGGGCTACATGAGTGCCAAAACTTGTTATTTGATGGCAGATTGAGTAGCATGCTAGGACTTTCTCCCGGGCTATTCAAAAAGCTAGAAAATACTGGGAACTTTTTAATGCCATTTAAATTAACTAAACTAAAACACAAATTACTTAACTACATTAGAGTACCTTTCTTATACTGTTAAGTCCCAACCAAAGACGACCTTATTCACAGATATCCCCAGCATGTTTGGTAACCACACATTTTTAGATGGGATCCAAATTTTACCAAATTCTGATACTCTACAATGAGGTTTCAGTTTGTTCCACAAAGTAGACTATGACAAGCTAAATGACAACTTTCAATAATGCCCAACATCCCTGCTTTCCCTTACTAAAATGGCAAGTGAATTGTAGAAATGTCAGTGACTTCAGCTCATCCCAGCAGCCCAGTACGATTTTACATGAAAAATATGCATCATGGGTGGTGTCTGGACCAAGTCTTCACTGCAGATTTCTGTTACTCTCAGACCTCATGCCCACTGCTCGCTCAGGAAATCTCTGCAAAAAAAGGACCTAGGTCAGCTCACATGCTTTTTCCACTTCCCAGTCTAAGTAAGCCAGAGCAGCCCTAATTGCCTTTAAGAGAAGGATAATCACATTTAGCAAAGCAACTCTTACCTCACAGTGTTTATTAGTGTAGGGCTTCTACAGAGGAAGTTGTGTTGGAAACCAGGGGGAAAGGTCACCATCTTGACCCTCTCTTTGTTCCTATACGCATTGTGTGCAATTTCATAGAGCTGTGCGGGACAAAAAGACCGAGACTCAAAGGCTGACCATCAAAGGTGGTGTTTTTCTAGTTTAATTTTCCTAAACGGTACAGAAACAGTCAACTTGGGGAGTGAGTCCCATTAAGTCAGAGATAAGGGACTCCCTACCACCCATTCCCACCCCCCCCCCCCCCCCCCCCGGTGTAGGCTGTCTCTACAACTAAGGAACTAAAAACTGCACAGCTAACACAGAACGCTGACAGAACTTCATCCTTCTCCTGCCAACACCCTCCCTGCAAGGGGACAGGAACTGCGATGGACCCACTGTATTTGTCTAAAAGAAAATAAACTGCATCCCATTTTTGGAGCCGCTCTGGGAGAGACTACATGGAGATTCCCCCAGCAGCCTGGGATCTTCTCTATACTTGCAGATCCACACGTACACTTGCCGACGAGGAACCAGGATCCACCACAAACACTCGTTTGGGCTACACAGCATAGGACACTGATGCATACTGTGTACACCAGGCAGCATGGCTATTTGGGGACATAGAGAACCCTTATAACGTCAGAGACCCTCCTGTAGGCTCTAATCTCAAAGTCTGGCTAGACGAGAAAATGGTGATGGAAGTAGGGTATGTTTCAGTCAGCACTGAGCTCTTAGTTTACCTTTTTTCCAAACTCCAAAGGCACCGTGCTATCGTCCTCACCGTGTATGATGAGAAGGGCAGAAGACAGGAATTTAACACTAGGGACAAGTAGAAGAAAAGCATTCAGTTCAAAAATTATATGTTGGGATTTCTCTTCTTCTAAGTTAAAGCTTTAGCAAAACATGAGATTTGCCTCAAAATACAAGATCTCTCTTCCCTTCCTTCCCAGGAATGACAACTTCATATGTAATAAACTTCATATAGTCACTGTTTTCCCTTCCAGGCAAGATTCTCTCTCTTCTATTTACTCACACAATTTAATTAGGTATTTAATTAATTTATCTCTGTATGATTTTTTTTAAATAATTAAGAAAAAATACTGAATTTGTACAGTTTAAAGAACCTTATCTTTTCCCTTATTCTACCTTATTTCATAATATCTGGGATATTTTAACTAAAAGACTATATAAAAGAAACAACTCAAAATTCAAAAATAACAAGAACTACCATAGGACTAAAGAGAACTCTTTGTAGCAATGTATTTACTTTTCCCCATAAATGTATAGATGGACACACGATTAAGAGGTTTAATCAGCTTCCTGGTCAACCTCCTAGCTTGGTAATTCAGAGAGGCTACAGCATGAAGAAGACTTGTTCCTTATTCTAATAACTTTCTCAAACAATACTTCCTAAATTCTGATACCCATCCACCCTGTCACAATGACTCACTGTTGCTCCTGAGAAGGTTAGATCCCTCAAGTGTGTCGACATAAAGTACTGATAACATCCGCCCATTGGAGGAACTCTTAAATTCTCCAGCTGCGAGAGGCTAACTTGCCAAATTCTGGTCATTGGACTTGCTGTTGGGTCAATAGGCTGAATGGTGGGTGGGTTTTGGTTACATGGGGAATAAGGCCTAGAAGTCAGGGATCCCCAAGGAACATTAGGCTAGACCTTCTCAGAGCACCTTTAAAAGATCCTGTAAACCCTAAGTCTACAACTCCCTTTATGACTTCAGAGAAAGTATTGAATTAGTGAAGTTTTCAAATTAGACATGAGGAAAATATCAAACAATAAAAATTTGTGGACACATTACCTCAAAGTTTGGTACCCATCTAAGAATTCTCATCTACCCGTTCAGTATGTCACATGATAGCTACCCTCCAGAATGGCATAGATAGCATAATAATGGACATCTTTTCATCATTAGCTTACTTTTCATCATTAGGGAAGACTATTTTGTCTTTTCTCAGGGCATCCATAAGCGCACGTAAAAATGCTGGAAGTTTCCGGTAAATCTATTTTTTAAAAAAGAAAAAAAAAATTAAAACATGGCCTATGTCTGTCATTTGTTATGTTTTCCTACATGAACTATACTAATGTAGAGAGTAGCAACTTTCTACATATAATAAACTTTTTAAAGAACAAATCTCATGATTTTAAAAGTAAGTCATGTCATTGTAGGGAAATTGGAAAATACAAAAAGGAAGAAAGAAAAGGTGGTATATATATACAATGGAATATTACTCAGCCATACACACACACACACACACACACACACACTTCTTCGTTCATTCATCAGTTGATGGACATTTGGGCTCTTTCCATATTTTGGCATCAAATTTTTTTTTTTTTTTTTTTTTTTTTTTTTTTTAAATTTATTTATTTGACAGAGAGAGACACAGCGAGAGAGGGAACACAAGCAGGGGGAGTGAGAGAGGGAGAAGCAGGCTTCCCGCAGAGCAGGGAGCCTGATGCGGGACTCGATCCCAGGACCCTGGGATCATGACCTGAGCCGAAGGCAGTCGCTTAACCAACTGAGCCACCCAGGCGCCCCTTGGCATCAAATTTTTGACTAATCAGAATATTCTGTTCAGTGACTAGACCAGTTAATTATGTTCACTGTAGAAGCAATTTTTAGATTATGCATATCACTGCTCCTTTACACAAGTGTGAAGAAAAAGAGTTAGTGGTGCTATTTGTATTTTAAAGAAAGATAGGAAGCAAAAACAACAAAATGTTAACAGTGATTATCTCTGGGTGGTGGGGATTATGTGTGATTTGTTTCTTCTTTCATCCTTTTTGCACCACCTTGGCCTTTGAGGCCCCACAGAATCTGGCTGTTGCCTGTCTGTCCTCTCACTGAGCCCAGCCCTGTCCACCCTGCTGCCTTCTCCTGGAACACATCAGGCTCAAACCTACTTTGGAGCCCTCGCCTTTCTTTTCCCTCAGCTCAAGACCTCCAGATTTTCCCATGACAGCTTCTTGTCATGCAAGTCTCAGCTCAGATGATAGCTCTTCGAGGAAGCTTTCCCTACCGACCCCCCCAACACCCGACAGTCACTCCCTATCACACACAGCACTTCTCACTCCTGAAAATCAGCTTATTGTGTACTCATCTCCTGCCTGTCTTCCCAGGAAGTATATACACTTCACAGGAAGTCAGGCCACAACTTTTTTATTCCCTGTAGTATTCCCAGAACCTAGGAAAGTTCCCAGTACCTAACAGACACTTGAATAAAGACTTAACTAAAGATGGAATGGATCTCCTGTGCAAATATCCCTGACATACACTATTAGCTATTATCTGTCATGTTCATCTTAGTGTGACTTAAATTTCATTCGGATTTTATTCCTTGGAATAGATTTGCTAAGAGAAAAGACCAGAAAAGTATTATATGTATTCCTCCGTTGTGCCTGAGAGGGGAGTGGGGAGGAAAGTGCTACATAATAAATGGAACATTGCCAAAGGAAGGAATTGGGTACAGCACAGGTAGGCTGGGGCCAGTTTAGAAAGAAAAGAATTCTATTCGTTGTAGAAGCAGTTTTTAGGTTATACGTATCACTGCCCCTTTATGATATGGAGAAATTAGAGTCAGCTGCTATAATACATCATTTGTTGTAGTCTTCCACTATGAACTGTAGTAATACAGAGAATAGTATCTTTCTAAATAGAATGAACTTAAAAATTTGTTTTCCTGCTTTCAAAAAGTAGTTCATGTCACTGTAGGGAAATTAGCAAAGAACAGGGAGGCTGGGTCCAGGAAAGACAAATGTCCGCTTCACAATTTTGGCATAGGCCTACTGTTTCCAGGATGCTTTCACGTTTTCATGGGAGTTTGTCTGGCTTGCATTTTTTGCATGGTCTCGTGGCAGATGCTTTGCATTCAGGTGCAGTCTGGAGATCCTAATACTGCCTCTCCTGCCCCTTTTCCTTTTTCCTTCTCTTACCCATAACTAAGGGCAAGATTCCTTGTTTTGTTTTCTTTTGTCTTTGTCTCCTGATTCTGCCACCCCTGGAATCAGGGCTCCTCTGAAGAAAATTCAATAAGAGAAGCCCTTCAACAATTCATCTCAAATTCCAAAGGAGTAAGAAGAAAGCAGGCCCAAGTCAATCTACCCCCATTATTCCTCATCAGCCAGAGGTGCCCCTTGAGACTCAGGTCATACCATCCCCTCCAGCCCAGACCACAGCGATGGGCTCCTAATTGGTCTTCCTGCCTCCTCTCTTCTGGAATGCCATCAAATAAGTATTCCTTAAAGACTAGTTATGTGAAATGTACCGTCACAAAGCTTCCATAGTACCACACAAGCTACTTAAAAACAAAGTAAGAAACTCCCATCCTGGCTGCAAGCCCATCCACATCTGGCCACAGTCTTTCATTCCAAAGGCTGCACACCTCCAATCCATCTGCCTAGAGTTAGAAGATGTAGGATTGAGTCCCATTTCCTCTTCTTATAGGGTGTGTGACAATTGGGCAAGCCTCTGAGCCGCCATTCCCCTCAGCTCTAAGTGGAGGCAATGATGCCAAACTCAGAGAGTTGTTACGAGGATTTAAAAGGATGATGAGTGTGCAAGATCTTTCATGGAAGCCTTGTATGACTCTCAGGTATTTTATAGCACATAGTTGCCCCACTCCAGCCATGTGCCTTGGCTCATACTGTGCCTCCTCTCTATGTTTCCTAATTGCTCTCCCTTACCTTCAAGAAAGGAGCTTAGATCCTATCTCTCTGTAAGTCTTCACTGACCATACTTATGCACAAGACCTTTCTCTTCCCTGAATTCTTCCTACCCTGAAATTACTGTTCTGGGTCCTACCCTAGCACTTACCTTAGTCTGCTTAGCAACAGAAAAAGTGGGAAAAGGGAACATGTATTTGTTGAGTCCCCGCTAGCTGCTGGGTACTTTGCAATGATTATCTTACTTAATCTAATCTTCTCAACAACCCTAGGCAGTAGGCAGTATCAACCCCATTATTTAAAAATGGGAAAACTCAGAGAAGGGAAATAGTATTCTAAGATCATAAGTGGTTAGTGGCAGAAGCCAAATTTGAACCCAAATCTGTCTGGCTCCATAGCCCATGCTCTTTTTTCCACTGTGTCATGCTACCTTCCTATTTTGAGTAATGAAATTGATTCCAAAGTGACTTAATGGAAATCCCTGCCATTACTTTATATCCACCATTAATTTCCTATCTCTTCAACTGGACAGGAAGCTTCTTGAGAGTAAGGACCCATGCCTTTCAATATATTTGTATGTCTCACACCACCTACACTTCCTTATTTAACAGGAACATTCAGGGTTATGGCACTCCACTGGTAATAAAAAGAGTTAATGGCCATTCAGTGCTTACTCTGTCCCAGGCGCTATTATAGATGCTTTTCATATACTAATATATTTAGTTATCACAGTAATCTGGAATAGATTATTTATTACCCCCATTTTATAGATGAGGCGATTAGAGCATTAAAAGCAATTAATCTGAGGTTATACAGCTGATAAGTGACAGCCCTGGAAATCAAACCCAGGAAGTCTGACACCAGAGCTATGGTTCTTAAAGACAGGGTGATAATACAGGACTCCTCTACTTCTAAACCATAAAGGTACCTATTAAACTGAGATTTCATGACATTTTAAATTAAATTCCAAACTTAAAAATATTGGAAGATTCCCCACTTTTAATAATAGAAGAATCATTACAAACCAAACCTTTTGCCCAAGACAACTAGAAAAGCTGGAAAAAATATATGTGTGTATATATATATATATATTTTTTTTTTTTTTGGAAAAAAATATTTTAAAAACCTTTCTGTGAAGGTGTCAGAGACTTGCCAAGGCATCTTGAATGGTCTAGATCCCCGAGAGAAAGGAATGTCAGAGAGGTGAAAGTGACATTCGAGGCCACTGTTCGCCTTGAGACACAACTTGCAAGTCAGGAGAAAGCAAAAAGTAGAGGCAAAGGAACACAAATAGAAACAGATGACACAAATAGAAAAGAAAAAAGAAAGTAGATTTAAACCTAAATATATCATAATTTCATTAAGTTAAATAGACTACTGCAATTAATAGAGAAAGCTTGTTGGAAACAAAAACAAAACCCTACTATATGCTGCTGACAAGAGATATGCATTAAATACAAGAATTCAGAAAAGTTTAGAGTCAAAGGATAGAAAATTATATATTATGCAAACACTATTCAAAACAAAGATATATTAATATCAGGTACAAAGCTGACTTTAAGTCAAGAAGCATTATTAATCAAAAGATATTTCATAATGAAAAAAGGATCAATTTACATGGAAGATATAAAATTACATTATTATTCAATGTATGCTTTACACATGTATAACATATGCTCAAAAAAGCTAAAGCAAAAATTGACAGAACTAGGATAGAAATAAACAACTCCACAATCATGGCAAGGTATTTTAATACTCTTCCCTGCGTAACTGATAAAACAACCAGTCAAAAAATCAGTGCAAATATAGAATTGAACAGCATGATTAACAATCTTTACCTAATTGATATATATAAGAACACTGCACCAAAAACAGAACATATTCATTCCAAGCATATGGAACATATGCCAAAATTGACCATATGTTGGGACATAAAGCAAGTCTGAACAAATTTAAAAAACTGAAATCATACAGAGAGAAATCTCAGATCATGGTAGAATTAAGCTAGAAGTCAATAGCAAACATAATCAAATCCCCAAATGTATAGAAATTACAAAATACACTTTTAAATAACCCATAGGTCGAAGAAGTCATAATATTATAAAATATTTTGAACTAAATGATCATTAAAATGCATTTGAAAACTTGTGTGATCCATCTGAAGAGTGGCTTCTGTAGAGTATGCCTCTGTGCATAAATTAGAAAAGAGGAAATACTGAAAATAAATTATCCAAGTACCATCTCTAGAAATTTTTTAAATAATAAGTTGAATCTAAAGCAAATAGAAGAAAGGGAATAATAAAGGTAAGAACAGATAATAAAACAGAAAGCATTCAATATAGAAGATCAACAAAGTCTGAGTTGGTTCTTTGAAGAGACTAATAAAATTCTTGCTGTAAATGTTGGCTGTCCCCCTTCTCCTTAGCTTTGGACAACAGAAGCCATTGCCGTCAAAGTTATGTCACCCTCCCTCAAACTATTCTCTAACCCTGCAGATGGCAGAAACAACCACCACCCCCCTACAGTTGACTCAAAGCTTAGTCCCATGTGGATTAGGCCAAAGCTGCACTTCACCAGAAGTCACATCTTGTTCTGCTCTTTACCCATCCCTATCCTACAACCCTCATTCAAATGACCTTGCAGGTTTTGCCTTTAGAGCACTCTCTCAGTAAATCACGCACATCAAGTCCTTGCCATGGGCTCTGCTTATAGGAGAACCTGACCTAGGGGCGCCTGGGTGGCTCAGTCGTTAGGCGTCTGCCTTCGGCTCAGGTCGTGGTCCCAGGGTCCTGGGATTGAGCCCCACATCAGGCTCCCTGCTCGGCGGGAAGCCTGCTTCTCCCTCTCCCACTCCCCCTGCTTGTGTGCCCTCTCTCGCTGTGCCTCTCTCTCTGTCAAATAAATAAATAAAATCTTTAAAAAAAAAAAAAAAAAGAGGGAACCTGACCTAAAACTAAAATTAAGAAAACCTTAATCAATCAATCAAAATAAACTTATAAATACCATGTTCATAAATTGGAAGATTCAATATTAAAAAGGTATCAATTTCCCCAAATTATATATAGACCTAATGCAATTCCAATCAAAATCCTGGGAAGTTTTTTATAGAAATTGATGAGTGTATACCAAAATATACATCAAAATACAAAAGATCAAGAATAGTCAAGACAAATCTTGAATAAGAAGAACAAAGCTGAAGAACTTACACAGACAGATATAAAAACATATTATAAAGCTATAGTAATTAGGGGCGCCTGGGTCGCTCAGTCGGTTGAGCATCTGACTCTTGATTTCAGCTCAGGTCGTGATCTCTGGGTAGTGAGATGGAACCCCGCTTTGGGCTGCACACTGAGTGTGGAGCCTACTTGGGATTCTCTCTCTCTCTCTCTCTCTCTCTCTCTCTCTCTGGCTCCCTCTCCCTCTGCCCCTCCCTCCATTCAGCCTCAATGTCTCTTTAAAAAAAAAAAAACTATAGTAATTAGGAGATGCAGTATTCATATGAGAATGGACAGATAGATAAGGGAAAGAAATGGGAATCTACTAACAGACCCATATACATTAAGCCCTGATATATTCAAACACTAGCACTGCAGAATTGGTAGGGAAGGTTTGTTTAGTAAATGGTACTAGACCAAAACTGCATATCCATATGGACTTCTACCTCCTACATACAAAAATCCATACCTGTAGGTTATAGCTCTAAATGTAAAAGATAAAACATTTCTATAAGATAGCATAGAAGGGTATCTTCATAATCTTTGGTACCCAGAGTTTTATTGAACAGGACACTTTTCTTAAAAATATTAACCATGAAAAAATAATTGATAAACTGGCCCACATTAAATCTAGGACTATTTCTTCATCATAAGATATCATTAAGGGAGTAAAAGGCAAAATGAGAGAATATACTTGCAATACAAATAGTTTTCCAATGACTCATCCTATGAAAAACTACAAATAAAAAAAGACAAAAGCATGAACAAGTATCTCACAAGAGATATCTAAATGACTAATAAACATGAAAAAAATGCCCAGCTTCATTAGTCATAAGGGAAATACAAATTGAAACCACAATGAGATATCCATACGAGGGTAAGGATGTGAAGCAATTGGAACTCTCATACACAACAGGTGGGAGAGTAAAATGGTTAAATCACTTTGGAAAACTGTTAGGCACTCTAATCACTAAAGCTAAACATATGCATATCTTACTATGCAGCAGTTCCATTCCTAGGGTATACTCCGGTGAAATATGTACCATGTTTGCAGGATACATGTTCAAGAGCATTCATAACAGCAGTGTTATTAATTACCCCAAATGGAAAGCAATTCAAATGTCCATAAACAATAGGTCAATAAATTGTTGTATATTTATACAATGAAATACTATATAGCAATGAAAATGATCAAACTACAACTATACCTCTTGTGTAAAATCCCACAAATATATGTTGGTTGAAAAACATAGAATATATCCTATATAATTCTACTAATTATATAAAGTTCAAAAACAAAATTATATTGCTTAGAGATGCACACATAGATGGTAACACTATAAAGGAAAGCATGGATATGATTACCATAAAACTCAGTCTAAGGATTACATCTAAGGTGAGGCTTATTGAATTGGGAAGTGACATGCAGGAGACTTCTAGGGGGCTAGTGATGCTAATTTCTGGACTTAAATGTTAGTTACATGGATGTGCAGTTCATAATTATTTGTTAAGTCATATATTTTCCTATTATGTTAAATTTCAAAATTAGAACAAAAGTACATGGATTGTACCTGATTTATTCCTACAAGTTAGTGAATTTATTAGTAATTACTTAGAGTAATATAATAGATGCTCAATTAGTGGCTATCTTAAAATGAATACTTAATTGTCTAAAACCAATTGAAAGTGTTTCATTATCTCAAATTACTCAGCACTCAGTATTTTCTATTGTTGAGGGGATTTCTGTATTGAGATGGAGTTTATAGTACGGCATTATTCTAGATTATGTGGTTCTGTGAATTAGCTGTCCTGGGAAGTGATGAGCTACCTTCTCCTGAAATAGTTAAGCAAATTCAGAAAGTTGTGTGATGATTTATTATTTTAAAAAAAAGATTCTCAAAGTAGGCAGTTGTATTAAAGTACCCTTAAAATACCTTCTAACGTTAATCAACAATTTAAAATTTTGGGTCGTGTATCCCCTCTGAGAATCCTATCTCTTTCTCTGGCTCATTGGCTAACATTTATATGATGGTATGTCTATAAGCAGTTGAGCATTAGGCATGGGATGAAATTAGATAATCTGCACAACAGATAAAAAAAACTAGATCTTGTTGCCCAATTCTTTAAACTTTATCTTCTTGGAAAGATTGTCTTCTCTACTTGGGATACTGTGTAAAACCCTTTGGCAGCTTCCTTGAATTCGCTAAAGCCTTTTTTTTATCATAAAATAATGATAAATATATGGCTTATAATCATAGGGTTAAAAATGATGTATGAGAGGCATGTTTTCACTTTAAAATGGAAAAATAATAAACTAAACTAAATCAAGTCTATTTTTAAAAGTACATGATAAAAGTTACAGTTAAAGGAAGAGGGGGGAAAAAAGCTCTGGCTCTTAATAAGCCACTATCTCAACCTATTAGAAGAAATAAAAGAACTACAAAATCCAAAGCCATCGTGCCCTTCTTCAATAGCAACTGGCTAATGACCTGTCTCAGGTTAGAATAACTTAGAAACATATAATACTGGTTAAGAAAATGAAAACGGTTAATAAGCATAAGTGTGTGGAAACAGCCTACACTTTCACATCTTATGAAGATGATTCAGAGACTCACCTTTAACAAGGGATAATTAATACTTGCAACCCATATGTTGGTAAATGGAGCCTCCAGGATAATAGCGTCAACTGGGAATCCTTGAAAATAATAAAAAAGAAATAACTCGGCTATCATATTTAAATACTACCTTTCCTAAATAAGGAGTCCTCAAGGTCCTGTACATGAACTACCTGAACCAAAGTTATTTGTGAAGGTTGTTAATAATGCAAATTCCGGGACTCCACACTAGACTTGAATCAGTCAGAATCTCAGGGGCGGGGGGGAGTGCATTTTTAATGGGCACCCCCACCCCAAGAGATTTCTGTGCACATGATTGTTGAAAATCACTACCTTCTAGGACACAGCCAGGTTTTCATGACTTGGATAATTTAAGAAGGCAAAGTACTATAGGAAGGGAGAATGTTCTGCAGCCCCTGGTTAGGAATGGACCAGAAGCTGACTAGGTTGTTTTGGAACACTCCCTCTAAGAACAATTAGAAAATGCATGTCAGATGGGGATATGTATTTGTGTATGTATACAGTAGTCCCCCTTTATCTGCAGTTTCAGTTACGTGCAGCCAAGAGCAGTCCAGAAGCACATAATCCTGCTTCTGTCATATTGTCAGGTCAGTAGTAGCCTAACACTACATCTCAATGCCTACATCATTCACCTCACTTCATCTCATCATGGAGGCATTTTATCATCACATCATCACAAGAAGAATGGTGAGTACAGTACAATAAGATGTTTTAAGAGACACCCCAGTCACATAACTTTTATTGTAGTATATTGTTGTAATTGCTCTTTAGTATGTTATTATTAATCTCTTACTGTGCCTAATTGATAAATTAAACTTTGTCATAGGTATATACATATAGGAAAAACACAGCATATAAAGGGCTTGGTATTATCCATGGTTTCAGGCATCCACTGTAGGTCTTGGAACATATCCCCCATGGACAAGGGAGGACTACTGTATGTATATGTATATGTTTGAAGGCATCTGAGGGCTACTAAATCAGTGAGAGTTTGAGAGCCAATACCAAAAGACAAAAATCCACAAGAGTTTGAGATGCTTTTCCCCTCAAAACAGTTGAAAAACTTTGAAAGCAACAATGGTGGCTGCTCTTAGAGGCTTAGAACTAGACAGAACTTTCAGCAGTCCCACAGGACCAAAAGGACAAAAATTAGAGGTCAGAATCTGACAAGAAGGAGAACTCTAATAAATTTCTCAGGCTTTTTATGACTTCAAAAGACTATACCCTGGGAGTAATGGTGAACTATAACTGGACCAGCCCTCATAAATACTAAAGCCCAGCTTCAAATCAGCTCAATTTCTGATTGGATTAAGGTGATTTCCCCCCTATTTTAACTGCTTTTCAGGAGAAAAGTAACTTTTGTCTGGAAGAAGATAATATTATCCTAAACCCTTCAAATTATCTCTATAATTTCCATAAACAATATCTAGCATTTAATCAAAAATAACTAGACATACAAAAATAAACTAAAATAAAATAGGCCAAAAATACAAAAAACAAACAAACAAAAAACCAAATAATGGAAATAGATCAACAAAGATCTAGATATTGGCATTATTCTATATGGACTTTAAAATAACTTGTAAATAATCAATTGTACTATAGTAAAATACTTGTTAAAATTTTAATATTTAATAAAATTTGATATTACGTAGTGAACTGTGTAATACGTCAAAAGAAAATATTTAAACTAAAGCACAAGGAGAAAAATGTCTGGAAAACCCAGGAAACAACATTGGAGACATACAGGACATGGGAACAGACCTAAAAAAAATACATATAATTATAGTCCCGGGGGAGAGAAGATGAAAAATGGGGTAGGCACAATATTTGAAGATAAATGACCAATTTTCCAAGATGGATGAATATCAAGCTAGAGTTATTACGGTACTATGAACCCCAAGCAGGATAACTACTAAGAAACCCACACCTAGGAAAATCACAGTAAAAATGCTGACAAACAGGGGCGCCTGGGTGGCTCAGTTGGTTAAGCGACTGCCTTCGGCTCAGGTCATGATCCTGGAGTCCCTGGATCGAGTCCTGCATCGGGCTCCCTGCTCAGCGAGGAGCCTGCTTCTCCCTCTGACCCTCCCCCCTCTCATGTGCTCTCGCTCTCTCTCGTTCTCTCTGTCTCAAATAAATAAATAAATAAATAAAATCTTAAAAAAAAAAATGCTGAAAAACAAAGACAAAAAGAAAATCTCAAAAATAGCCAGAAGAAAAAGTAATTATCTTCAAAGGAGCAGCAGGACGACTGGAAGCTGACTTCCCAATGGAACAGTGAAAGCCAGAACAAAATGAACAACGTCTTCAAAGTGTTGAAAGAAAATAACTACCAATGAAGAATTCTATGCCCAATGAAAATATCCTTCAAAAACGAAGGTAAAATAATGATATTTTCAGGCCAAAACTGAGGGAATTCTTCACCACAGATAGGCAGAACAAATATCCCAAATGGAAGCACAGAAATGCAAGAAGTAATAAAAAGCAAAGAAAAGGGTAAATCTAGATATTGACTTTATAATATAAGAGCAATAATGTTTTATGGAGTATATAATATAGAGAAAATTAAAATACATGATAGCAAGAGTTCAAAGTCGGGGATGTAAATGGAATTAAAGTGTCCTAAGGTCAATGCATTATCCAAGAAGTGAAGTACTCATTTATGTGGGAATTTAGGTCAAATAATACTTGTCAACACTGTGCAGGAAGTGTGCACAGAGAGCTATGAGAGCTTAGAGGAGCAAGAAATAATGTCTGCTTTATTTCCATAATTAATTAAGACTGTGGATAGCATGTGACTTGCTTTAACATGTTCACGTAACTCACCCTGACCAGTATTGACAAGCTTAAGATACAACTCAAGAGATGACAAGCTTTTCATGTACATCGCTATCACCTTGTCCTATTCACAGAGATGCTAATTCATGAAAACAGCTAGGATCCAGGAAACCTGTGTTTATAACAAGCACCTCTAGGGAACCTGAGACAGGCAACGCTCAGAACACTTTGGGAAACACGGACATAAATGTCATGGAAGACGGGCGGCTGAAAGCAAGTCCTGCTTGTTACTTCATAAAGGATGTTTTCCTCTGCCATAATCCAAATTACTCCGCAGGAACATTTACTTCACGAGAAGGGCTTTTTCAAGGAGAATTTTAACTCTTCCTGAGTATTTATTTTTAACTTCGTGGCCTTGAAAGGCAACTGTTGTTTTATATTAAATAGAAAAAAGAAAGTTTATTACACGATCAGAGGCTGTCTGAGGTCAGGGGGCCTTAGGTATCTCTGTGTTCAAAGTGTGCACAACGGTCCGCAGGCTCTCTTTACTTCCCCACCGCGAGCCAAGACATGCCACACGGAGGCATTTTACAGTACCTTTCTCTTCTAGTGCTTTTGCAGCATTTGTTGCAACTCTGTAAAGCAATGAAAATTAGTACATATGTAAAGCAGGGACTTAACAGGTAAACAGTACAAAATGCAACATCTGATATGAGCATCTGATGAAAGCGCTGGGGCCCTCTGGTAGGACCAGACGTACAACTTTGCATAGGACTTCAAGGGGTTCCACTGGCCCCAAATCAAGAATCCTTTCCTTTAATACTCTCAAGGAGTATTGGAATGGGCTTCAGTGTCCTAGATAACCACAGAGCTACACCCTCACCCTCCCTTGCATTACGACCGGCTCGCTGAGATGGCGCTGGCTCTAACCACGTGTGGGATGTGAGGGAAACCAGAGCTCCGCCTCCTAGCTCAGTGTTCCCTCCTCCGCTCATCACTGCCTCTGATGACACTAAAGCCCCAAGCGCTGCCCTCCCCCAAGAAGCCATCTTCAGACTCCACTTACCCTGTACCCAGAGAGTGGCCCCAGAGACACACAGGTGTGGTGCCACTTCTCGCCTTGGTCCACTCATAGACACAAACAGCATCTGTGGTCAGCCCCTCCTCTGTGGGCTCACCCGTGGAGTCCCCGTACCCTGGTGGTAAGGAAAGGCGGGCACAGTATCACTACCTCCAAAATGAGGGCCATCAAGAGCCCTCCTGCTTACCGAAAAGTCTTTACATACTGCTCTTAACATACCTCTGTAGTCCACAGACAGAACATGAAAGCCACCATCGCTCAGCACCTAGATGACAAAGGAGAGGTTATTGTCTTAATTGTAGACCGAAAAGGTGGTGTAACCTCCTCAACACTTGCATAATCCTCATTGTGATGGTTTCCTACGCAGGGAATAGATGGAATCTGCTGTTTGACCTCAAACATGAGAAGGTCAGACTCGAGGGGAAAGAAGGGAGGCAGGCGGCAGAGCAGGTCAGAGTGCCTGTCCACACCCTGGCTCTGCCCCTGGCTGTGTGACCTTGAGCCACCCAACATCTGACTATGTAAACAGGATTCTGAAAAGTGAAAAACAATAGTAGCACCTTCAGGACTGTTGGAAGGTGACATGAGATGAAAGTACTGAAGTACCTTGGTACAAAGTCAATGTCCATTTTAAGAATTCCCTGGAGAACAGAAGGTCTACACAGAGTTGTAGTAGAGGCAGTCAAATAATGGGAAGATATTTATACTAAATGTGGACAGATAAAGAGTTAATATCAATCAAAAAGAGATCACTCAATTATATGAAACCACTGCCACGCCCCATGTGGATAAATAAGGAAGGAATACGAAAGCATCATTTCAAACAAAGTGAATTACAATGACAGACGAAGAGAGAAAAGGGGACAAAAATGCACTGTGCAGATACCTTTAAAACTTTATTTAATCCGGGGCGCCTGGGTGGCTCAGTCGGTTAAGCGTCTGCCTTCAGCTCAGGTCATGATCCCAGGGTCCTGGGATCGAGCCCTGCATCGGGCTCCCTGCTCAGCAGGGAGCCTGCTTCTCCCCCTCCCACTCCCCCTGCTTGTGTTCCCTCTCTCACTGTGTCTCTCTCTGTCAAATAAATAAATAAAATCTTTAAAAAAAAAAAAAAAACTTTATTTAATCCTCACAATAGTCCCTAAAGGTAGGTATTATCCCTGTTTTATAGATAAAGAAATTGAGTCCTGAGGGTTTAAGTAACTCGTTCGTGGTCACCCAGATAGCTAGAGGGAGAACCAAGGCTCACCCGTGGGTCTGTTTCTGTCTGAACACCGCGCTCCCCCTGCCACAGCACGGACGTGGGGAGCTGAGTCTCACCAGAAATCTTTCAATACAAATTCAACTAATACTGAGGAACTAAAGGAAACTTTTTAATATCTATTTAAACGACACTGCCTCCAAAACAGTGATGCAGGACACAGAGTAGTTAAGCACCCCGGGAGGTGGGAATGTCCGTGCGTCGTCTGTGGTGCTGTGGACAGCAGGACCACTTGGTGAAACAACCCGAGAACAGATCTGACTCCTAAGAATTTATCTCTAGGGAAAAAGTCCAAAAAAAGAATAAACTCAGTGCTTCAGGTTTTCTCTAGCAACATTATTGAAATTATTTGGGGGGTGGGGGACTTGTATCTAGCAACAGTGGAATAGTTAAATAAACAATTGTCTACAAATATAATGGAGAAGGATCACCTTTTAAATCTGTAACTATGGTAACTACGGAAAACCATGGAAGAATGTTTACAGCATAGTATGTACATAACATAGCATTAAGTAAAAGAACAACAACATAAAATTACATATAGATATAATCATAATCACATAAAAACTTTACATAAATAAAGACGACAAGGTGGGACTGCAAATTAATGAAAACAGCTGTATTGGACTACTGAAGTGATGAATAAATGGAATGAACGAGAAACAGAGAGGATGTGGAGGAAGAAAGGAAAGAAGAAGGGGAGGAAGGACAACGTAATAGCAAAGACTTAGTTTTTAAGGGAAATCACCCCTCCAAAGAAGAGAACAAAGGCCTGAGGAAGTCCGGTCAGGCTGGGAGATGATGACTATGGCACGACGTATCCAGAATCTGCCTGGAGGAAGAAGCCTTATCATACCTGCCCTTCCCATGCCAACTACCACAAGGATGACCTGGCTCCTTTTCACACCTACACCTATGATTCTTTTCCTTTCTGTGCACACAGGGGCTATAATTCAGCTTTGCCGAGGGTGGGAGAGGAAAAAAACAAAACAAAAACGCATGTTCTCATGGACATCAGCCTCACCACCATCCCACGTAGGAAGTGCAGAGAGTGAGGTGCAGGGTGGAAAGCAAACCTAAAAATTAATAGACGTTATCATCCCAGGCAGAACAGCATCCAGCCCACCACCCACCAGAGTCGGCTCCGAGAAGGCCGTGAGGAAAGGGAGGAGCCGACTGGAGAGGGGCTTCCTGTCTGAACAAGGGAGGGAGGACGAAGGAGGTGCTGGCGCTCCTGGGCCTGGCAGGGTGTGGGGCCCCACTCAGGCTGTTACACCAGGGAAGGGCTCTGAGGTGGGAGCTGGTCTGTGGGAGGCGACAGCAGGTCCTGTGGTCAAAAATTGGACAAGCAGCCTGGTCACCTGAGGGAGAGATTACCAAACTGGGGTGTGGGAGAAGACAGACAGCTGCCCTACCACCTGTGAGTCAGCCGCGGCTGCATCTCCCGTCCACGCAGGGGCCGCCCCAACAAACTGCAGTCCTGTAGCAGGCTGGCGAGAAGGGGAGTGTGGCCGCCATCCCACACGCAAAACCTGTGGGGCTGAAGCCAGAGCCTGAAGGACCCTAACAGCAGACGTTCTATGTATTTATCCTCTACCACAAGAAAAGGCTGTTTCTCACGGGAGTAACTTTCACATTTAATATACCCTCACAACCTTTCCCCCCCAGCCCTCAGAAAAAGCGGATAAAGAGGGTCTTGCACTCCACCTGGTGATGAAGGCAATGTATTTATGAAAATGTTTTGGGAGTCAGGCATGTTTGCTTCTGTTTTGAAGCCCTGTGGTCACTGCAGGAAGAGAAATCCACGTGTGGGACTTTGAGTCCCAGACGCCAAACCCACCCTTGGGAGCTCTCAGTAGATACCCATGCTGAGGGCTGAGGAAGATCTAGGGCTGTAGCCCAGAAGAGAAAAAACAGAGACATAAAACTGGTACCTTGAGGCCCCTTCAGACATACCTTTACTAGCTCAAGTCTGTGAGGAGCTGCCCTGTGGAAGAGGTTAAAACAAAGAGCAAGAATTAGGAATTACAATGACAAATTCAATAAAAATCACTATCATGCTTCTAGCATTTGATCTCATGCCTTTGTTTTTCAGGTTAGAGAAATAAATAACTGGGAGAAAGGGAAATGGTTTTTGGTGTCATAGCCCGCTTGGATGTGTCAGGGGGAGTGATGGATGGCTCCCCACTGCTCTTGCATTCCTCTGCATGAGCCCTGGATGCCCAGATGGTTAGTGCTTCTCGACAGAGGCATGTGATGAATTACTGATAATCCACCTCCTCTCACTGCTACACAGCAAAACTAATTTCTAAGAATACTTTTAGAAGCTAAAGGAAAATCAGCTCCAGAAAGTGGTTTTTCAGAACAAAGGATGATACAGTCATGTTCACTAAACCAAGACCTGCCTGTACCCGGTTCACTCTGCCATTAAATACAAGATGAAGTGAGGGAGACTCACAGCACTGGAGGTACAAGAAAGGCTTTTTCCCAAAATAACCATATCATCTACTCTCTATTAACCATGCTAATAAAGGAGAGACAAGGATGATTGAAAAGGCAGAGGATTCTTTTGAAAACCATTTGAATTTTGTCTTAGAGCCAAGTGTCTTAAGCTTTAGTGGGTCATGAAGCCCTTCGAACATATGATTAAAGCTATGGACCCATTTCCCAGATAAATGTATCCACACTTGACATTTTTAGTACAATTTTGGGAGGAGGTTCATGGACCCTCTGGGGTTTCTCTGGGTCCCAAGTCTGGAAGCACTGTCCTCAACAAGGCTCCTGTAACCTCCCATTTGGCCTCCTTTTGGCTCAATACTGCTGATAGCCAGCTAAGAGTTTTGGCAGGGGACAGGAGGAAGCTGGGGCTGACCCCAGAGCCAGTAAATCTGGGGTCATAGCAGATCCACAAAGGGGGACAGACATGAATGGGTGGGCCGAATGATCCTTTAAATACATACACTGTAACACCATGCCCAAGTTTGCACAATCAGAACAATGTTCAACAATGTTGAAAAAGGTTGAATTTCATGGGGAATCTCCATCATTGTCACTCTAAAATGGACACCTTCAGAAAGCCCCTAGTGCAAAGGCAAGCCTTGAGAAAGCCATCAACACGGAAAAAGACAGTGAGAAAAAGAGACATAGGCAAGGGAGCCAAGGGGCAGATTCCAGAGCTCGTCACTTAGTTTGCAACGTCCCTCCAGACACAGAGCTGGATCTGTGGGTCCCTGAGGCACAGCGCCCCTTCCCCAGCCCGAAGCGCTGCAGTCTCAGCTGATGATCATCACCCACCCTAACGACAGGCCCACTGGGAAGCCCTGGCAGCACATCAAAGGGGCTCAGGACTTCAGGGAGGCATTCTTTGTGGCAAAGCAAGGTTGGACAACAGAGAGTGGGCTGAGGCATCCGGTTTCTAGAGTAGAATCACTCAGATGGTCCGCAGTAAGGACGGTCAGACTTCCAGATGATCTCTCATAGGGAGTCCATACATTTGATTAGTAGGACTCATGCTAAATCAAGGAATCCCCAGGTACTTCTGTGAGAGGACCACTGATAAGGAAATTGCTCTTCCTTCTCCCCATATCTCAGGCCTGTCCCCTTTCCCGTCATCCATGGGCTCAGTTCAGCATTTCAGGCACTCTTTGGGAGTAAAGGAACCACTGACTTCTTGGAAATCAATAACCAAATTTTGGAAGTTAGTCTCCCTTTCAGTTAAAGATCGACATGAGTCTACATACAGAATATATAGATTTTTTTTTAAGAGAAGCCTATTGCCGGAACACCCTCAAATTTCAACAAAGGAAAAAAATATATATGTGAAGGCACACTTACAGAGTCAAAAACTCTGGAAAGCTCTGCCTTTCCTTCCCCCGCCCCCGCCCCCCACCCCAGGCTGAAAGGCTCCCTCTCTTTTTAAACAACAACAAAAAAATCCAAGCGAAGGCACTGACCTGTGTTCTGCGCTGCCGTGAAGATAAACAATAATTGGGTTGCCGTCATGAAGGGCTGCTTCATACCAGCCATGGTCCTTCTCCTTAGCATCTTCCCCCCGGCAGCTGGGAACCGTGTGCCTGAAGAGCAAGGAAACATTTTAACAAACGTACAGAGAGAATTCACTTTCCTTGCCAAAGTCTGAAACCCTCCTCAGGTCAAAGACATATATTTATAGGTTTATATATGTATAAATATCCATTACATATTTATATGTATGTGTATATATTATATATATATAAATTTCTATCTGAGTAATATATGCACATGGTAAAAATTAAAGTATAATACCACAAACATCTTACAGTGACAAGCACTACTTCTCTACCCCCCTCCCCCATGCACAGAAACGACCCCTTTTAACCACTGACTGTTCTAGTCCTTCTGACTCCTACATCCACTAATCTTCCAGGACTGCAATTCTTAGGTGCAGTCCATTGAAATGCAGTCCGTTGGATGGAAACAAGTAAAAGGCAATAGGTATTTGCCACCTGCTATTGGTTTAGCTGAAGAAACAAATTGAAAGAATTTAAAGAGAGAGCAGTTTAGATGGGAGAAAAGAACTTAAATATGAAACTAAGCTATTCTATTCAAGAAACCAGTGACCTTGTGGAGTTAAACACCTGCCCAAGCTCCAGTCCCTCCACCTGTTAAACCAGGGAGTGAGCCCTAAAGATACAAACACTTCCATATGACATGTCACAAGGAGACTTGGAGAACTGGCCACGTAATAATAAATCTTCAGGCTTCTCAACCCTTTAGGGGCAGAAAGTCTGACATTAAAGCCCAGGGCCTCTGGACTGAGAGGACTGGCATCCTTGCCAGCTAGATAAGCCAGGGCAAGAGCAACAAATAAAAAGATTTTCAAATTCCAGCACTGTTAGCTGAATTGTACTGTGCAGATTAGGAAGAAGTTATGTGAACTCATATTGGTTCCTAAACATTCTATGATCACATGTTTAAAGTCAGGGAGAGGAAATATAAAACAGGACACTGGGAAATTGGCAGCCAAGAACAAGAAGTAGAACCAAACAGAAAAAAATGTTGACAGTAGCATAGCAAAAAAGACAATAGCTCACGATTTTGACAATTCACTGTCTTTTCTGTGCTGTGCCAAGCACTGTGCTAAGCAATGAAAACCCACTAACGAACGAAAGAAAGGAAGGAAGGAAGGAAGCAAGAAAGAAAAAAGGAAAGGGAAGGAAAGGAAAGAAAAGAAAAAAAAGGGGACGCCTGGGTGGCTCAGTCAGTTAAGCATCTGCCTCTGGCTCAGGTCATGATCTCTGGGTCCTGGGATCGAGTCCCATATTGGGCTCCCTGCTCAGCGAGGAGTCTGCTTCTCCTTCTGCCCCTCCCCCCTCTCGTGTTCTCTCTCTCTCTCTCTCTCACTCTCTCTCTCTCTTTCAAATGAATGGATAAAATCTTTTTAAAAAAATTTTTTAAAGAATGCCCACCAACAAAGTCACCTACAAAAGTTATAGTCTTGTAGAGAAGACAAACATTAACCAAATAATCGCACAAACATGGATTTAACGACAGTGGGGGAAATGCCATAAAGGACAAGCACAGGTTGCCACCTGTGCCTAAAATGGGAGCTGAGGAAGGGCTTCTCTGAAAATTACCGCACTACCATTGGCAACTGAGACCGTAAAGACGAGTAGGCAGTTAGTTAGGCGAAAGGAGGGGGCAGAGACCGAGACCTACAAGTGTTGCAGACAGAGCATGTCCTGCGAGAGCATGACTTGCGGTGCCAGGAGGCTGGCCGTTCTGCAATAGTGCAGGAAGGCTGGTGTGCAACACGGCAGAAGAGTCCCGGTGTCCATCAGTGCACTCACCAGATTCCCAGAATCACCCCAGGTTCAACTCTGATATACAAGTTCACCGTGTGAGGGATCTTTAACTCCGGTTTCTTTAAATCCACAAGAAATGGTGCTTTGACTAGAAAGTAGAATTATCAACGCCCAGAGTCAAATTCCATGTCTTTTAATCACAATCAAAAAAAGTAATTAGTCTCCTGGTTAACATGGTTTCTAAGTTGCAAGCTTCCACACTAAATTCCCAGCGAAGTATTTTATTTTATAAACGAGGACCAGCCCACAGGAAAGTTGCCAAAACAAAAACCCCTAAAGCTAGATTTTAAAATAGCACTGGTGTGACAGGTCATCATAGGGTTTTGTTCAGTCCTTATCCTTGTCTCAAGCTAAAAACAAAGGAGACCACTCCCGTAAAAAGGTAAGAGGGTCTAGAAGAAAGTAATGAGTATTCTGCTACCTATGTCAAGCATTACTTTTTCCACTAAATAAAACCTAGTAATTAGCCATAAACCATGAAGTGGTCCGAATCAACAAACCCCTGGGGACAAGCCAGTGAGAGCATGACCTGTGTGCTAGGACTGTGTGTTACATTGACTAACAGCACTCAGTAGAAAAAACGTGGGAGAACAGATCCCTCACATCAGCCTCTCCCCAACCCCAGCTCCCCATTTTCACTCTCTTTCAAGGGATATAGGTAAAAAGAAAAAGCAAGAGAGTAGAGAATACACCAAGCAATAAGCTACCCCTATTAACAGCTAATTCAAAGACTGAGCTCCTGAACTGAAACCCCACCCACAAGGCCATGTTTTTCTCTCCATCCCCCCAACAGTCTTTAGGGATTTGCACTAGACCGCAAAGCCTCTGTTAAATGGGTTTCAGACCATTGAAGTCTAGCCACAATTTTATAGCCAACATGCCTTTTTCATTGTCACATGGGCAACTTTAAGGGCAGTGAGTTCTTTCTTTGGGAAAATATATATCGGCAAATTCATGATAGATATATACTTACAAAAATTTAAAAATATTAGCATATTCATCAGAGGAGGAAAAATGTGTTCTTTTAATGGTTTACTAGTAAAGCTGTTGTACAGAGAGGCAATTTTTCTTCCGAGTGTTGAACAGGAATGTGGAAAAGATCTGCAAGATATAATGAAACAAGCAAGGCATTCAAAATCACTCCAAGTTTTGTCATTTGTTTTTTCTCTTAGCATCCAAATAAAATTTCAGAGACTAACACAGGGAATTACAGGTAACTTGGCATTTAAGCAAAATGCTTTCCAGAATTGTATGCCATTAGCACAGATCAGGACTGGGCACTAAGGGAGAACAGGAGAGGAAAGCAATAAATCAGGCCCCCAACTAGCTGCTGAGAAAGCCCTGGTATGGCAGAACAGGAGTTGGGGGGGCATGAATGCACCGGAGTCAAGCCTGTTTCCTCAAGTGCATCCCCACAGAAGACCAAGGCTGGGCCCCAAAGTCATCAGGAAATAGGATTCAGACGATTTAACACTTGTCATGGTTTTTTTTTTTTTTATCACATCACAATTTAGTGCTGTATGTCTTAACTATTATTGGTCTAAAGCAGTGAATGAAAAACCATCAGATCCCCACTCTTCTGGCTGGGTGTTAGGAAGAAATGAGCCAATGAAAGAAAAATCCCCACTTCTGACGTGACATCCCTGGTAAGAGGGACTAGGAGGAGCGGGGTGGGGAGCGAGGGAAGTACCTGGAGGTTGTTGCTGTATCAGGGCTGGGGCCTGGTCAGGGACACAGCGGCCAGGCACATCTTGTTTATTCTACTATTTGTTCCCTGTGACACAACCACCCGAACCAGGAGCCATCAGCAGATGAGTTACAACTTGCCCGGGAGGGATCACTAATGCCACCTCTGTCTCTAGCCGCATCTCTTATGAGAGTTGAATGTCTCCTACCTTGGAGAAACGAGGGACGCAGGAAGTCAGTGTCACCACTTCCTGCTCCCGGTTTTTGTCTACCTCATCCATTAAATAAAATCCCTTCCCCTGTTTTGAGCTGTCCATGTGAAGACTGCTCAGTATAATCGGATCATGAGTCTGGGGGACTGGAAAGCATGTTGGATGAACGGTCTCCCCCTGCCCTGATTTCTCTGCTAGACCAGAGCATTTTCGAAGATAGCTGTTATCACGGGTACTTCGCAAATTAGGAGACCGAAAGTTTAAGTAACCTGCCCCATGCCACAGAGTCAGTGAATGACCGAGTCACGTGTACCCAGGTCTGTCTGACCCCAGAGTTCTATGACGATCTCCAATGAGCTGTCACGATCCTGGTGAGTGCAACTTGCCATCCATGCAGGCAGAAATGAACCCCAGGAACAAGACTGGCTTCTGGCAAGATTCAGCCCTTAGAGAAAGTTGTTTCAGGATCCCCCTTCTCCCCTTCTGCACCCTTGGCCCTTCTTAGGGTCCCTTCTTCCTCCCGTGTTCTTCTTCCTTCCTGCTCCTGTAGTCTCAGGAGCCTTCCGACTCTAAAAGTCATCAAAGAGAGACCTCTAAAAAATTCTCCCTCAAGTGTTAATAACTAAAAAATCAGAGTGCTTATATGTTTGGAAGAGGCATGAAGGGAGAAGATAATGAGTCTCCAATGAATTCTGCAGGGAATGGAAAAGAGATGTGGGCTAAGGGTAATGGGTAGCTCTCCAATACATCAGACATAGGCAACTGCCTACACACAAAATTAGCAAGGAATAAATGAAAATGATTTTTTTCATAATAGTTTAAAATAGCCTGCATGAAGGTGGTAGGAAGGAGAGGACATTGTTGCTCCGATTTTAGAGATAAGAAATCAAAACCCAGAGAAGCCACTTTGAGACCCAGATCAAGCCCAAATGGGCAGAACTGAACACAGTCTGAATTCTTATGCTTCCTTCCAGTTGGCTGGCTCAGGCTTTCTTTCTCCTGACTCTGAACTCACGCTACCCCGCCTGTTAGCCTCCCACTAAGTTATCTTTTGAAGGTAGCAGTGTGCTTGGGAAGCAGAGGTGGTAGAGGGAAATATGTTTCTGTTTTTAAAGAATAATTCATACAGGACCCTTCTCTCAAATAGCTCAAGGCACTTCTGTGAGAAGCACTGCGGGAAGAGAACAGAGTGACCAGATCCCTCCGAGCATCAATAATGCAGAGCAGCTTCTTTTAACTAGGGGTTGTCAATTTGACTTCCCCTAGATCAGCAGAGGATCAAAAGTCACCAGTGGTTAATAGACCTTATTCGAGTGGAGGAGGCAATTTCAGCCCAGTCCCTGCCAATGGCCAGCCACATCAAACAGCCACCTTGATGTCTTGGTGTTCTTTCGCCTGCCCTTTGATCAGCCGCCGCTCTACCTGCACAGCATCCCGCAGGGGCCACAGAACTAACTGGATCATTCTTACCTTGGAACCTAAGTGGCTACAGGGCCAATCATTCATGTTCATGCTCAGAGGCACCAGCTTTGGGAAGCCCAGCTCTAACCCCATATGGCAAGACAGCTATTCCAAATACTAAGACACGCCACACATCCATCCTAGGCGCCCATTCATTTGGCCAACATGTATTGATCACCGAGCACCTAAATTACATCTATGTTCTCCTCCCTTCTTTCCTCCCCACCAAATCCTCCCCTTCCTTCACATCCACTCAAGTGTTCCTTCTTTGTTAAAGCCTCTCTATACAGATCTTCCACGGTGACCTTTCCTCTCTTTTCACCCCTCCCACTCATTATAATCGGGCCTCGGTTTGACCCTTAATTGTTCTCTGGGGGTTTTCCCACTATTCGTCCTGGCTTCCCACTGAGAAGAACCACATGGCATCTAGTGCACTCTGTCTAGCACAGGACTGAGCACTGAAAGCAAAGTGTATTTGTTTCTTGAGGGAGAAGGAAGCAGTGCTTATTGGCAGCTTTGGGGAAGGGGGGAAGGGCTTCATATTCTCTTTTGAATTATAATTGAAAATTAATTGTGAGCTCCACAAGAGTAGGGCTTTGTGCCCAGGCCTAAACTAGTACCCGAAAGGTAGGCGATGACCAGTACTGTGGAAAGAATGAGTCAGTTTATCAGCCTGCTCATGGGGGTTTCCTTAACACTATCCAGAAATGTAAAGACTTGGGGTGAATGGGGAGCAATGAAGAGGTAAGAAGCCCACTGGCTTCCCCCAGCTGCTTTCCCGAGCACATTTTCCATGTTTCTAGATCCAAGAAAACCAGTGGCGAGTGAAGACTGACACTCCCAGGCCCATCTATCTTAAGTAGCAACGACAGCAGATGAAATTTTTGCAAAATAAATAAATAGATCCCCAGGCATTAAAAAATAATCACTGAAAACATGTTTTGATGAATTGTTCTCCTTGAGTCACACAACACATCACCATAGATCCCTGCTACAGCTCCAGACGCACAGGCAGCCCTCTGTGGATGTTTGCGGTTCGAAGCTAACTTGGTTCCAAGAAACAAAAGGATTCAGGATCCTGGATCTCCGTCTGTGCTTCCGCCTCAGCGTGTCTTAAATTAGAGCAGTAATTCTTGGTTCAGATGAAGAAATGTGCTTGTATTTTATTCTTTCAGGAAGCATCTCTTGAGACATATTTTTTAGTAATTAGTAAGGCAAGTAAGAGAGGGTCCCCAACTCCCCACGTCCCACTCCATTATCAACAAAGCGGGTTGTTCTCTAAAAGCATGAAGTGCAGCTTTGATTCTCTGCCAAATAAATGTTAAATATCAGCTATCAACTCTAGAGAGAGCACAAAAGATAAAGGCAGAACATGTCAGCTTCCCCAGAATAACCATATCCGAGGAGGTAAGGCCCAGGAATGTGCGGTTGAAAAGTGCGGTCAATCAGGATATTCTGACTCTCGTTCAGATCCAACACAGAAGGGGGGTATGGGTCTACACTGCTGGGCCAGGCGAAAACTGCTCTCTGCTCTTTGCCCTGAGCTACAGAAGGAATAGAAGAGAGAAGATGGGGTTTTGTCTTCATCACTCCAACATTCCAAAGTGAAGTCTCCTGTGTCTGGCTGGGACTCTTGGATATTTTGTACTCAGCGAGAAACAAAACAAAGGAATATAAAGAAGAAAGGTGAACAAAAGTGCCAACACCTTCCCACCCCAACAAAACAAGATACCTGAGTCTTCTGAGTCCAGGGTCTCTAACCAATACCTGGCTTCAACGCAAATGAGACTGGCAATATATTGCTGGTCAGTTCAGGTAGTTTAACATTACCATTTAAGCCAAGGATTTAAAATAGGAGCCAGAGGGATCCCTGGGTGGCTCAGTTGGTTAGGTGTCTGACTCTTGATTTCCACTCAGGTCTTGATCTCAGGGTCATGAGTTCAAGCCCAGGGTTGGGTGAGGAGTCTACTTTAAAAAAAGGAAGAAGAAGAAGAAGAAGAAGAAGAAGAAAATTAAAAAACCCTCTGGTATAGACATTTCAGAGTTAAAGGATATAAAAACTTGGCACCCTATGGTTTCAATGCACTATACATTTTTTAGCATTATGGAGGGATGTTCTTTAAATACATCCAAGAGAGTTTACCCTGGGGTAGCTGGCCTTGGGATCCTTTTCCACCTACACAGATAGGCCTTTGACCTAAGAGGATGCCATCTAAGAAAGAGTACAAGGTAGATTAGTATTACTGGTCTTTAAAATCCATCCTGAATTTTAGTAAAATGGTGAAGGCAGGTAAGAGCTTGGTATAGGAACCTGAGACATCTTTCTGGAAATCTCTATTTCAGAAGCCCCAAGGGGATGCAAGTTCCTGAAAGATCAAACCCGAGAAGCAGAGGCTCGCTGGCCGGGGTAGGCGCCGAGGCCAAGGATAACGCGGTCCAAAGGGCTCGCAGAGCTTTGGGGGCCTCTGAAGTGCCCCGCCCCGACCACCGTGGGGCGCCTGATGCGCCCTGCCCATCCCCCGGGGTTCGGGGCGGGGGGGGCGGGGGGAACGACAGGGCGCTGGGCCTCGGGCCACGAGCACTCACCGCAGGTTCCGCACCACCATGTCCCACCAGGATGCCACACAGTCCTGCGCGTCCATCTCCATCCGGCGCAGTGTGGCGAACAGCCACCGGGGAGCCGCGGCCGGGAGACTGAGCCGCCGCCGCGGACGCCCGGCCCGCCCTCCTCCCCCGCGCGGGGCCCTGCGGGCGGCGGGCTGCACCCGGGCTTCAGCGCCGCGCCACCAGCCCCCCGCATCTGTGCGGGAGGAGCCAGTTTCCCCCTCGTGGCTAGCTGCGCACGATTTTCCTTTCTACTTTATTTTATACCTGTGTGTATGTGTGTGCGCGCCCCGCGTGATGAACTGAAATAGATTTCTTACTGTGCTAGAAATAAAGCAGAAGTCTGGTATCACAGCCTCAGAAGATCTGCATGAGGAATATAAGCTTTCCTCTACTTTGACCGTCTTTTTTTTTCTTTGTCCCTTCTATTTTTCCCTTTTTCTGAAGCTTATCCATCTCCAGCACCCACCCTCCCTCCCCCTCTCTCTCTTTCTGCCCCGACCCCCGCCGTTGAGTAATGGTTTATCCGTCCACAGGGTTATGAACTACACAATTAACACCGAAATTAACACCTTTTTGGCATTTGGTTTATTTAGCAACATCTAACAGAACCCCCCCTTGTATCAAGAAGCTCACACCTTGAAAGGTTTGGCCTAGATACAGGCTTACATAATGCATCCTCACCCAGGGGAGCCACACAGCAGAGTATGAGGGCAAAGGCGGAAGGAAGGGAATGAGGTCTCCGTCAGATACAATTTGATGCCAGCATCCAGACTTTATCTTGGAGGCAAGTGCAACCTCTCCAAGAGGGAATAATGTGGTTTTTTGTGGTGCGAGTGCTCTGGATCAATGGGGAGGAGGGAGGACAGCCAAGCCACAGAAAGTGCCTAGGGACCCACCTGCTTGGGGCTGTAGGCCAGTCTGGAGAAAAGCACCCACACCTTTCAAGGAAGGGCAGTTCTCTTCAAGGACCAGGCCATTTCCCAAAACTAGTCAGACAAGGGTGAATCTCGTTCACTGCCTCTTGTAATCATTCTGGGGATGTCAATTTTCTGATTCATATCAAGATAGAAGAGGAATCACATCTGAAGGACACAAGGAACTGAGCCTGCCTGATGAGCCAGCAGCAGGTGGGTTTTCTCAGGGCCACACCCTGCATGATGAGGAAGGTTAAGGTACTCAAGCTGATACAAGATTCCACCCAGGAGGTGTTCACAAGATGGGTCTGGAATCCCATAGAACTTGTTTAGGGAAGCTCCGGAAGAGACCCTGGGCCATGCCCCGTGGAGATGAAGTGATCGGAGCTGGGGAGCAGTGGGGGAGGACTAAGCAGCAGCTGCATTTGGTCCCAGATTCTATCTCCACTTGTTTATTCAGGTGGGTAGAATCAAACATTCAAACGAAATGTTTGAAATGCTCAGCAAAATCTCTGAAGTTGGAAATCACGATGCCCCCCCCCCCCCTTTTAAAGACTCTATATTCGGGCACCTGGGTGGCTCAGTCGGTTAAGCGTCTGCCTTCAGCTCAGGTCATGATCTCAGGGTCCTGGGATGAGCCCCGAATCAGGCTCCCTGCTCAGTGGGGAGTCTGTTTCTCCCTCTCCTTCTGCCTCTCCCACAGCTTGTGCTCTCTCTCAAATGAATAAATAAAATCTTAAAAAATAATAATAATAAAATAAAAGACTCTATAAATTAGGAACTCTCTGAGAAAGCTTTCCCCAACATTAATAGCCCTTTTTCAAATAGCACATCCTGGAAATCAGAGAGCAGTCTCTGATTTGATTTGGCAGAATCTAGAACACAAACGATTCATTCATTTACTCAGCATCTATTTACTGAGCAACTTTTAAGGTGCCAACTACCACGTTGGGTACAAAGCAGGATCCCAGGGTCCTGGGATCCAGCCCCGCATCGGGCTCCCTGCTTAGCAGGAAGCCTGCTTCTCCCTCTCCCACTCCCCCTGCTTGTGTTCCCTCTCTTGCTGCCTCTCTCTCTGTCAAATAAGTAAGTAAAATCTTTAAAAAAAAAAAAAAAAAAAAGAAATTCATCTCTTCTCCTCCTTCCCCCAAACCTGCCCTGTCTTGAAGAACAGCTCATCACACACCAGGTTTCCCAAGCCACAAATTTGGGATTCACCCTGGATTCTTCTGCTTCCCTTAAGCGTAGAATTCCCTCTAGATAGAATGAAGATTATTCCTTGTTATAATATTCATTCATTTAACAAATACTGAGCTCATTTTAGATAGTATCTGGCTTGGGAAGCTTACACTTTAATCGCAAGGACAGGACCCACACCGAAGAAAAGCTGAATAACAACCTGGAGCTCTATCACTAGGTAATAAATAAATATGCATTACAGATAATATTGTGGGGCAGGCTCAGGGAGCAACATCTCTGTGGGCTGAAGAGGTCAGGCAAGGAGTCTGGAAATACTGTTCTGTTGCTTGGAAACAGCTTTCGTAATGGGAGGTAATTTAAAATGGCCATCCAAAAGGCCTCGGAGGATGTTAAAACTGGAAGAAATATAAACAATCATTTGCCGATACTCTCATTTTACACAGAGGAAACTGAGACACCCCCCAGAGACCAAATGATAGATGTTAAGCTGCGTTCATTCAGTATTTGTTGAGTGCCCACTGCATGCAGAGGTGCAGGCCAGGCTGCTACAGTCATGCAAGACAGCAGGCGAGGGGAGAGTGATTCTCAAAGGGCACATGGTATCTGGCGAGAAACTAAGCTGTGTCAAAGCAGGGACGGCAGCGTGGTGGGACCCACTGGTGGTTGTAAACTGGGTTACAAGTCCTTCCACTTACCCTGGAAAATACAAGAATTAAAATAGTTAATCACAGGTTAGTTATTTCTGCTTGGTTGAATCATCAGGGTGGAAGAATCCACCACCACCCACAGTGCCCGGTCAACCCATCAGACAGCCCAGTAGGAGATACTGAAGCAATCTCTACAGTGTCCACTCAAGGGAAGGTGACGCGGCCTGAATTTTTGTGAAGTACAAACACCACGGCTTGGCATTCGGACAACACAGACAGCATTGGGGGAGAGTCTCACCAGCAGGGATTTTTTTTTTTTTTTACTTCTACTTGAGTTATTTTTAAAATGTCCCTCTAACAAATCCAGAGGAGGGCACTTCCATAACCACAGCCCAACCTTAGGGAAACAATGACATGGGGTTTTCGCTCCCAAGGAAGCCTAACAGGAAAAGCGAAACGATGAGGTGAAAATGTATTCATCTTCCTGAAAATGAAGGCACACTCCTGGAGAAATTGTGGAAGACAGGAAAAAATGTCACAGCTGTAGATAGGGTAAACAGGAACTGGCTTTGCAACCCCAGGAGAGCAGAGATTTCCAATTCTGGGCTTTCTGGATGCCTGACAGGAGTTTGAAGTCATCTATTTCTCATTGTTTGTACAATCTCCCAAGTCGGTCCTGAAAGGAGCCTCATTTCCTTAGTTCCCCTGTTCATGCCCCGAGCGTCGGTGTGCTCCCAGCGCAGCTTGAAATTAGCGTACTTTTTCATCTTTGCCTTTAGTTTTTAAACCAGCCTGGAGAGACCCCACGAGACCCGATGGGCCTGCGCGCTGGACTGCCCTGCGGAGGGATGTCAGGTAGCCTAAGGCGGGGCTTCATTATCCTCACCCGGCCTGCCTTTGCATGCACGGAACAACCTGTCCCTAGAGAGGACTTTTAAAATACTAATATGTAGTATGAGATGAGATCATAGATATGAAAGCTCTTCTTTGAAGTTAAAAAAATTTTTCAACCTGCAAATGCATAGTATTGAGATTATTTATTAATGAATGTATGCAATACTGTCTTTGTCTGGCTCCTCGGTGTATTTGCATGCATTCATTTAAAAATACAATCATCAGCATTATGGCTTACAGACTAATGTAGAAGTTTAATGACTGATAAATACTAATACATACACAGATGTACAGAGGAGCCATAGGGCCCATCTCTTCTATTTCGTCACCAACCAAAAGGAATTAAAAATTGACATCACAGGAGACTCTCTCCCTTCCCCACGGTGTGAGAGACAAAGGAATGCTGGGGGCGGGGGGCAGGGGATGCTCTTCACTCCTCTGCCTGCTAAGTGTCAAAAAGGATAGCAACTCCCAAAGGAGCCCTCCCAACCCAGCAGTCCACAAATTACTTAGCAAACAGCAGCCCCGGAGAGGTGAGTGTTGAATAGCACTGTGAGGTGACCTGCTAAGGCATTTTTAAACAGAGGGGCTATAGGGCATTTTAAACAGAGGGGCTATAGGGCTTAGCATACGATCCTGTAGTCTTACAATATACGAATCAGGAATCCTCGCCGTGTTTGACATTCCTTGTCAAGTTGGGAACAGCATGGGGGTCCCTAGCACCTAGCGTAACGCCTGGCACAAAGCAGGTGCTCGGTAAGTCTTTTGCAAGATGAATCAATAACTGGAAGACTTGAATCTGTTCAGCAGCCAGTCCAGCACCACAAAATCCCAACGTCCCCGTCACCATACATTTTCTAGAGGCCCCTCTGGCATTCTCTGATTCACACCTGTAAAATTCTGAACTGCACAATGATGGGAAAATAGAACCCAAGACAGGCAAAAGTGCTAGAAGGCCTAGTGGCCTATTGTGGGTGCACTGCCTTATTCTTACTTTCCCCACCCAGCGCCACGTTGCAAGCTTAGTACGGCCGTCGTGCCCTCCATAAAGGTGGGGTCCCGCTCCACTCTGCCTTTGACCCATCTGAGGATTTGACACGCACCCCTGCTCCTGTGCAACCCCACTAAAAAGCATTTTTACAAATCCAACCACACATGTTATGCCATGCCAGGCATTGTGAAGAAGAGCAGAAATTATACGATATGGCTCCTGATCTCAAGAGCTAAGATGATGGTTAGGGAAACTCTGCATTATTCTTTATTTATTCTAAAAGCGTTTATTGAGCATATGCACTAAGTACTGTTCTGAGCGCTGGGGATTCAATGTTAACCAAAGCAAAGACCTTCCCTGCTCTTATGGTGCTGACATTCTAGAGGGCGCAGACAAATAATCATCATACAAATAAGCACATAATACAAATTCAGCTAAGTGCTGTTAAAATGAAATCAGGTCATGGAGAGACTATTTTATCTGAGATCTTAATAACAAGACTTGAGAACAGAGTTCCAGCCAGAGAGAAGAACAAGTTCAACATCACCCAGGTGGGCACACAAACTTGATGTGTTCGGTAATACAGGCTATCCGTTCCATGCCCTTCACAGCTTCCCTTTGGGAGCAGACATGGGTTTGGGGGTAAGAGAATTTACCTTCGGGAAGCTACAGCATCCTATGTGGGCACGAAATTTGACTAGATCTGTTTGATTACTTTGGAGGAGGTAAAGCCCACGTCTTCTCCCTCAGAGCTATTTTTGGATTGAGCAGCGAAAAATCGGTAAGATCCACAGACAAGCACTCGGGAACCACAGAAGGTTGCAGGTGGCAGGTGACTTTGGGAAGTGAGTGACACTAGGGCTGCCCCTGCAGTTATAGAAAGAATCTGCGATGAGTGTTAGGATCAAGTGGCCATCTCCTCCAGGCAGGTGATGTTTCTGCAAGAGGGAGCAATCCCTTGATCTATTCAGGATGGAAGGCATTTTCCAAATTCCATCCACGACAACATGATATTCTGTGTGGCTCCCAGTTTCTATGAAGCAAGAAGCAACTGGCATAAACTACACGGATGAGCAAGAAACAGGAAGAATTGGTGCTTAGTACAAACCCACAGAGGCAGACTGGTTCACATCAAGATGGGGATCCTGTCGGCTCACTAAAGACAAAGGTAGCAGGTGAGCACAAGGAGGTTGTACTTTGATGTGTATTTGTTTGAGCCATTTTTCAGAAATTATCTCACGTCAGAGACTTTTTGTGCAAACTTTCGATCATCCTGAATATAGGATTTTTATTGAACGGTATAAAATATAATGTAATGCATATCAGTGAATAAGTCATGTGGTTTCTCTGCAAGGGGGTAGCATTAGTAAGACTTACATTGATAGTATAATCATAACCCCTCCCTCTAAGGATTAAATTTTAAATGTATCCTCCCAGCAAAGGCAGGATGAATTGAAAAAAAGAAAAAAGGTGATATAATGATGTCTTCTAAAACGAAAGACTTATTAAAATCTCACCTGGGTCATACAGCTCTCACTAACAAGCTTAAGCATTGCTTTAATTCTGTGTGATTTATTGTCATGGGAGTTAATGAACTGGTGGGGCCGGGGGGATCCACCATTTATTTGTGCGGCAGAAAACTGTGTTGTGATTTTCAGACCAGACACAGGGAGGCAGCAGTGAGCCAATGAGGAGCATAAACAATGGTAACGGCTTGGAGGCCGAAAGTTAGCCCGCTAGCTGTTTAAAATCATTTATAACCCCGGGGCTCCTGGGTAGCTAAGTCATTGGGCGTCTGCCTTCGGCTCCGGTCGTGATCCCAATATCCTGGGATCGAGCCCCGCATCGGGCTCCCTGCTCGCCCGGCAGAGAGCCTGCCTCTCCCTCTCCCACGCTGTCTCTCTCTGTCAAATAAACAAGATCTTAAAAAATAAATAAAGAATAAAATAAAATCATTTATAACCCCAACAGAAACACTTTATTTAAAAGACTTTAAAATTAAACATTAGAAGAATTTTCTGTTCTAGCATGTTTCCTGCTCCCCGTTAGTGCTTACTTTCCTTACTTCCCAAATGTTTTTGCTTTTCCTACTGACGATTTTCTTTTTCTTACGAATTTTTATTTTGGCACACCCAACGTGGGGCTCGAACTCACAACCCTGAGACCAAAAGTTGCCTGCTGTACTTCTGAGCGAGCCAGCCAGGCGCTGCGACCCTTTTCTTTTTTAATCCACGTGGGAGTTGGAGCATTTTAAAGCTGACAACGGTCGCTCTGACTAGGCCAAGGTGAAGCCCGGGAGCGGATCAAGGTGTTCCCACCCCACAGAAAGCCAGCCAGCTCCTCCTTGGCGGGCACGAGGTGACCAGGACCGCCTCTGGGGGAGAACCCTCCGTGGACTGCCCCCGACAACACTGTTAGAGCAAACTGGTTTCCAAGGGCTCCTTTCCTTTAAACCCTCTTCCTCCCCAAAGAGGAAGATTGGTCTCAGCCCTGCCTGTCTGAAAACTGTGTGGGCACTGCAGGCTGGGCATTCCGGGAACAAAGGTACCACAGCCCATCCATCTTTCACCCGCAAGCGAGGGTGAGAGAGAGAGAGAGAGAGAGAGACGCCTGGAAGCAAAGGATGGGGGTGCTGGCTGAGGGCAGGCTGGTCCACCCCGAGCGGGTGTTGGCAATGACACCCCAGCCAAGGAGGGTCTGGGCCCGCCCCGCGGCCCCAGAAGCGCCCGCAAGGAGCACCCCGGGCCGCCCCCTTTGCTGCGCCTCGCAAGAGGCCTCTTTGTTCAGCCGGCAGGCCGGGTTTTAGTTTAGACCCGGCCGGGGCTGCCCTCCCGGCTCCGGGCTTTCCGCTCGCCGAGCTGTGGCTTCTGCCGGCCTCCGCCCCGGCGCTCAGGGCCTCCCCTCGCCCGCGTCTGCCCGCACCGGGGGCACGAGGGACGGGGCTGTCAGGAAGGTGGCACCGGGGCCGACGTCCCTCCTCCCGCCTCGGCTGCCAGGTCCCCGCGCCCAGCCCAGCCCTGAAGCCGCGAGCCTTCCCTCGTCCCACCGCGGGCCTCCGACCCAGGCCTTTCGAACTTGAACCCTGGCGGCCCCGGCGTAGGCTGCCTGACCGCACAGGGCGGCCCGAAATGCGGGGCCCTCCCGACCGCGCTCTGAGCGTGGGCCGTTTCTCCCGGGGTCACCGCGAGGGGGGGCGCAGCCGAAAGTCAACACCGCAGACCATCTCTGATGGAAAGGGCTCCTGGTACGTGTCATATTTCAAATCGTTTCTTCCTTCCGCTATTAAAAAAAAAAAAAAGTGTGGTAAGCATTTCCATCCATTTTGTCTCTCTGGACAAATCCAGGCGTAATTTTACATTTCTGATTTTTTGAGCATGGCTGTAGCCCTACTGAACACAACTGCAAGCCTCCCTGGGTGTGTTTTTAAATCTGCACAGAAGCAGAGATTGCCATGGGGAATAGGCAGTGTGGGGTTTTTGTTTGTTTTTACTTCCTACCCTTCTGCATTGTTTCACCTTTTCCCAAGAAACATGAATTATTTTGTCATGTTTGAAAAGGAAAGAATGAGGACAGCTCTGACTAAAGTCAGGGTCATCGCCACTCTGGATGTGCCCTCCACCAGGGCTCACACAGCAGGTTTTTCTCTTCTGTTCTTAAAACTATGCTTCAATTCTTGCTCTCTCTGTTGTAGTCTCCTTTGCTAAAAGAGTATTAAGTGACTATCCTATCCTTGGATGTCTATTTCCTGAGGAGCAGGCTGAGGGCTTCCTAGTCGCCATGGGACCTGTGCACCCCCCTCCCCCCACACACTGCAGGTTTTTCCTCTTTTTCAGAAGCCTGATGCTATCAGGCCCAAGAATTGGCCAGGGAAGTGCTCACTACAGACAGGACCTCTCAGAAAAACGGTCAGGTAAGTCCACGCTGTATACGATACTTGGAAAAGCAAATTGTCAGGAGAGTAGGAGAGAACTGGCTCCTCTTTGTTTTAACACTTTGTCCTTTGATTTGCATTCTCTCTTTAATCCATTCAGCCTCTCAACACCCACCCTGTGCAGTTCCTGGGTTACAAAGGGAGGGAGCCACATCCCGCACCCAGAGGACCACACATTCTGTGTGGGATGCAGTTAAGTGATGGGTTGGTGGGGGCCACAGAGCCCAGAGCCTCGCCCAGCCCCGCCAGCCCAGGTCACGGAAGGTTCTCAGGAGGAGGAGATGCCTGAGCCTAGTCTGAAAGGACCGTTGGCCAAGCAGAAAACGTGAGAAAGCCCATTCCTCATGAGGCAAACATTAAATAATAACAGGGTCCCTCTGTCGTTGAGCTTCTCTATACATCATGGCCCCCCCCATTCTGAACACTTTGCGTGTGTTTCTCACAACCCTGTGGGGCAAGCGCTCTTATGGCTCCATTTTAAAGCTGAGGTCCCTGAGGCACGGAGGATGGAGTGATTTTTTTCAAGGTCACACACGTAATGAGCGGTGCAGCCAGGATTTGAACTGAGGCAGTCTGGCTCCAGAGCCCTTGCTCTAACCCCCAATCATCCTCCGGTTGGGTGACTCCAGAAGTGAGAGGTGACTGGAACAGAGTTGCAGGGGCTGGGTGGAGAGGTAGGCAGAAGCCACAGGATGCTAAGGAACCCAAAGTTTATACTGAAGATGGGGAGAGGATTGGAAACAGTGGAGTGTCCTATCAGATTTGGGTTTTAGAGACATCTGTGCTTCTGGAAGGATGGGTGAGGCAAAGTTAGGGCAGGAGCGAGGTGGCTGTGAGCCATCTAATGGACAAGTGAGGCGGTCAAGCCAGGTGGAGAAGGTAGATGAATCTGAGCTCTACTGAGGAGACAAGGCCTGATACTCAGCACCCAGTTTAGGGGATGGGATGGGGGGGGTTCGGCTCAGGTATGCTGGGCAGAGGGCAATAATAAAATCAGGCTTCAAAGGGAGGGGAGGAGCCAATCAGGGGCCTGTGGAGATTCCATGCAGACAAGAGGACCCTAATTGGGCCAGTGGCAGCAAGAACAGAAAAGAGGAGGCAAGTGCTGGAGATCATTTTAAAGCAGGCATTCTTAACCTGGAAAGAACTCAAGGGGTTTGTAATCTTGTAGGGGAGAAACATTATATCTTTATTTTTACCTTTCTCTTACTAAAATGTATCATATTCTCTGATGATTAATATAAAAACCCTACTGTAGCAACATTAGCAATATTTATGGCTCTATCATCAATAGAAATCACAGATTTTTCACTTCACATTTCAGCGAGTATCTCTGAGTATCGTTTGTGTTCATCACTACTTTAAAATAATGGTAATTAGACCTGACATTGGATCTGAGTATTTAATACTATATTAGTGCATTATTACATGTATTACTATATCAAAACTTTTTATAATTTCATAAACCATATTTCCAAAAAAATATTTCCTTTGTGATCCTTTGTATTGTATTTTATGCTCTAAAAAGCATTATTGTTTCTCTTTTTTAGATTTTATTTATTTGACAGAGAGAACACAAGCAGGGGGAGTGGGAGAGGGAGAAGCAGGTTTCCCACTGAGCAGGGAGCCCAGTGCGGGACTCGATTCCAGGACCCCAGGATCATGACCCAAGCTGAAGGCAGACGCTTAACAACTGAGCCACCCAGGCGCCCCTAAAAAGCATTATTCTTGAAGCAATCCAAAGTCTTCACCATGCTGCCGAGAAGTTTAATGATTCAAAAAAAAAAAAAAAATTAAGAACACCTGACTGAGGGATGCCTGGGTGGCTCAGTTGGTTAAGCGTCTGCCTTCGACTCAGGTCGTGATCCTGGGGTCCTGGAATCAAGCCCCACATCAGGCTCCCTGCTCAGCGGGGAGTCTGCTTCTCCCTCTCTCTCTCTGCTGATCCCCCTCCCCCGGCTTGTGCTCTCTCTCTCTGTCAAATAAATAAATAAAATATTTTTTTAAAAAAAGAACACCTGACTGAAAAGTAAGATAAGTCATGCTTGTTAATGGTTGGTGATGAGAAGCAAGAGAGAAGGAGGTAAGCAAGGAAGCTCCAAGAGTACCTGGGTGACTGACGGTGGCACCTTCCACCATGGAGAACACAGAGAGAGGAGAGGTTTGGGGAGGATGGGGAGGAGGATCTTCATTTGTGAAGATGGTAGGTATGAGAAGCAGTTAGAGCTTTCCCGTGGAAAGCTGGAAACGTGGCTACAAAGTTCAGGATCAACCGCAGGAATAGAAATCTCACTGCAGAGTCAAGCAGAGACTCGTCACAGAATCAACAGGCATATCCAGGAAGAACGTGGGAGATGGGGAGACAAGCAGCCGGAGCCTGGGGGACACTGGTAGGTACTTAAGGGAACCTGGGAAGGAGAGGGAGTGGCAAAAGAAACCGAGATCAAGTGGTCAGAGGGGAAGGACGTGAACCAGGAGAACTGGCCGTGGGGGCCAGGACCGAAAGGATGCAGGGGAGAGTGGTGAAGACATTGGCAGAGGCAGCTGAGAGGCCCCCTGGGATGAGGACCAGTGGCCAGAGGCCAGCAGTGACAACTCTAGGGAACGGTTCCCAAAAGCTGCAAGAAACCAGATCTCAATGCAGTGAGGAATGAGGAAGCAGAGGCCCATATATAGGAGCTTCTCTTCAAAACATTTAATGGAGAGAGAGGGCAAGAGTCAGGAAGCTTCTAAAACAGAGGAAGGCAGGGAGTGAGTGGGCAGAATCAGGGGATGACACTTTTGAGCGTGCTTGTGGTGTGACAGGGGAGAGCCAGTGGAGAGCCATCCAAAGGTGGGGACAGAGGGGCTGGAAGAGGTGGGTGAGTAGGGTCAGGGGCCAGAGGCCATCAGGGCACACGGGGAGGGAACGAGTAGGGCCATCTGGTCCTCTTCCAGGACAGAAGATGTTAAGTATAACAGAACACACAGCTCAGTGTGGACGAGGTGAGAAGGAAAAGCGAAGCATTCCCTCATTCCTGTTTCCTCCTGGTAGAAGTGGGTCCAGGGCTTGTGGGCCTGAAATGCATGCAGTTTGGGAGGAGGGCCTATTTAGGAAAAAACACACAATTTACAAAATCAAAATTAGGGACAAAATGGATATTATTTAGAATGAGAAAAGAAGTCACACAAATTACATCACAAACCCTGTAAAATTCAGAATATAATCTGATTTCTATTCGTTGACTGGCAGGTCTCTACAATACTTTATCTGCCCCTACATATACGGCTATAGACTCTGATGATCTCAAAATGAAAATAATTCTGTAATATTTTCTAAAGAGAGAGTAGAAGAATTCAATATTTCCTCTCATGTGCTTGCTTGAAATTTATTTTTTTATATCGTTGGGTGGGATGCATAAAGCTTGCCACCTCACACACACGCTTGCTGTTCGTAGTACTGCTATGGGGTTCTGGTCTGCAAATGCAGGAATTACAATTCTCTCTAACGTGATTCCCATTCAAAAAGAAAAAAGAAGTATTATGTGTGTCTTAGCTTGGGCTGCTAAAACAAAATACCCTAGATGGGGGCCTTAAACAACAGACATTTACTTCTCCCAGATCTGGAGGCCGGGAAGTCTGAGACCAGGTGCCTGCCGGGTCGGGTTCTGGTGAGAGCCCTCCCTGGCTTGCAGAGGCTATGCTCACACGGCAAAGAGAAAAACAGCAAGCTCTCTGGTCTCTTCTTATAAGGCCACTAACTCCATCATAAGGACCCCATCCTCATGACCTCATCTAAACTGAATTACCTCCTGAAGGCCCCATCTCCAAACACCATCCCATTGGGTGTTAGGGCTTCAAGGTCTAAATGGGGGCGGGGCATTCAATCCATCAAAATACATGAATAATTATTAATGTTGCATTATCTAGTATGTTCCTGATTTCTGTTCTATGCCCTGAGAACCAAATCCTCTACTTGTAATTTTATACATCAGAGGATTATAAGAACTTTCCAGCTTTCCAGAAGCCCAGCTTCTGGCTCTGTACCTTTCAAACCTTGTTTTCCCCTCGACCCCCATGCGTCTGCTGTCAGCCTGCATGGGACACATTCTCTTCACCATGTCCCACCCTGTACCCATGGCGCAGTGGGTGGTAGGAGGCCTGGGAGCTGCCTCCACGCCGGGATGGCCGGCAGCAACTGAAATTGATGTGGAAGTGACCCAAACACATAGATGTTCCCCACTAAACTCAAACTAAATGTGTCTCCAACTTTCCTTCGTTAGCTGACTCCCCAAATGCCCACAGCCACCTCAATGCCACCTAACACAGCGGCGTCTTAACCAGTGCAATTAAAATATCTTACTTTAAATATATATATATATATATGGTGAGCGCTGTGAAGTGTGCAAGACTGATGAATCACAGACCTGTACCTCCGAAGCAAATAATACATTATATGTTAAAAAAAAAAAAAAAAAA
>NC_058411.1:47163788-47173715 GCF_002201575.2 Neomonachus schauinslandi
AATGAATCATGGAACACTACATCTAAAACTAATGATGTAATGTATGGTGATTAACATATAATAAAATATATATATATCTTACTTTTACAAACTTGATAAAAGCTCCACATGAACACATTGCTAGGGCCTCTCTCAGGGCCTGGGAAGTGAGTGACTTCACCCAGCAAGGAGCTTTCCCTTCAAGGCGATTCTATGTCTGCCTAGAGGGCACAGGCTGTGAAGGCGAGGGTGGGAGCCAGGATGACACAGCTATTTAAACTAGCTGACAATTGTGTAGTGCCTACCGGGGGAAATGTTACTTGTGTATTAAGTCATTTAATCCTCTTAACGACGCTGTGATGTTGGTACTGTGAAAATCTTCATTTTACAGATAGGGAAACTGAGTAATAAAGATATTAGTCAACTTGCCCGGGGTCACACATGTAGTAAGTGCCAGACCTGGGATTTGAACCCAGGCGGTCTGGCTCATACTTGTACCCAGTACAGGAAGCAGTCTCTCCATAGCACAGCTCACAACCTCCATGCCCTCTAGGACTCTGCAGTCCTGCCTATAACTTTCTGACAGTATATATTTTACTAATTTGCCTATTTGCTGTCCCTTGCTACTAAAATATAAACTCTCTGAGGGCAGAACTGTGTATTTTGCTCACTGCTGTCTCCCTGCACCTGGAATAGTGCTTAGCCCACGGCAGGTGTATAGTAAATAGTTTCTGTTTATCATAAATTCTTTAGCATTCTCCTAAACTTTTTTTTAAAGATTTTATTTATTTATCTGAGATAGAGAGAACATGGAGGGGGAGGGGTGGGACAGAGGGAGAGGGAGAAGCAGACTCCCTGCTGAGCAGGGAGCCTGCCATTGGGCTCATTCCCAGGACCCCGAGATCATGACCTGAGCTGAAGGCAGACGTGTGTACCAACTGAGTCACCCAGGCGCCCCTGTTCTTCTAAACTCTTTAAGAAGTAATCTATTTGAAAAAAAAAAAAAGAAGAAGAAGTAATCTATTTGGAAAACTGCAAAAGAAAGTGAAAATAAGAGGAAATACCCCCAAAATGGGGAAATTTTGGCTCACATGAAATCGAGGGGAGAAAATGAACTTTATTATATATTTTGAATATATACATAATATATGCAATACGGTTCTGTCCTAAGTGTTTGTGATTCATGTTATCTAGTCCCATGTGTCTCAGATCAGGTTAGTTATACAGGGAACCAACTAGGAGTGATCAGATTGTCTTGAATTTCAGATGCTCTTGAGTGCCCAGTTGAGGTTTGAAATTCAAAATTTATATTAACACCCGACTGCATGATTATGTGTTACGTGATTTTCTCCAGTAATACTCAGGGGCCAAAGAAAACAGATGGATGGATCCAAAGTTGAGGATTTGTTGACTGGGTGTGCCATTAAGTCAAAAGAGTAAAGAGATTGTATCTGATGATAATAATGTCCTTAAAACCAAGAGGGCTGGGGGCTGTTAGTTGGGGAGACTGAAGGCCAGATGCCTTGAAGATGGGGGGCACCTGTTAAGCAGCTAACTCTTGATTTTGGCTCAGGTAATGATCTCAGGGTCCTGGGGTTGAGCCCCATGTCGGGCTCCATGCTCAGTGGGGAATCTGCTTCAGGATTCTCTCTCTCCCTTTGCCCCTCTCCCTTCTCACTGGCTCTCTCAAATAAATAAATAAATCTTAAAAAAAAAAAGACTGAAGATGGGAGGGATGGTGGCGTAGGGGAGGAAGGGTATAGGGTTGAGGTCAGAGTAGAATTTCAAAGTTTAAGATGTCAGAGGTGAAACAGTTCTAGGTGATGACAAGGTCTTGTAACAGGATAGGAGATATTGATGACAAGTGAATAGAGCTCTCAGATGACTCATAGGTTATGAGAAAATTTGATATTATGTGGGTTAGACACTAATGTATAAGTTTATCAGCTTGAGCCATGATTTTGTAAACTGTAAAGCCAGCCTTAAATATCACTTCTCCAATGCTCCACTTTTGATTGACAATACTTTATTTATAATAATTCTAAAATAATGATCCTCCCCAAATTAACAAACCAGGATACTAGCATCATCTCAATTCGGTAGGCTCATAAAATTGGAGCTGTTTTGCTTGTTTGAAGGATTAATTCTGTTTCTTTGCAGATAAACACACATGAAAGAAGTGTTATTTCATAGCTGCAGATTAAGTCCCTTTTAAGATGATACTGAAGAATCCATATTTTATTTGGTGTTACACACATCATAAAAGATCTGTAGTCTCCAGAAGTCTCCACATTCCAAGGTTATGAGACCCTCAATAAATGCATAAATATAATGTTAAACAGTGGTAGGATGGATAAAAGCACTTATATCTCCCAGATACCCTGTCCACGAAGTGCTCCAGTTACCAATATAACCAGCTGATTTTCAGAGAAACAAAAAACTTTACTAGGTATTTGCCAGTGGCTTTTAACAAAGATAATAGAAGCTTGAAATTGGATGTAATATCCAGTGAGGAGTAAGATTTCCACTTCTTTCACTGTCAGGTGCAGCTGGGGATAGGCAAAGAAATGTTTTGTTTGTTTTTTCAGATTTTTTTCATCCAGTACTTAGCGTGAAACATTAAAGAACGATATCAGAAATCCCAGTTGACTGGGATTCCCAGTTGAATGGGGGAAACTGGCAGCCAACTGTAGCCAGCCAGGAAATTGATTTCACTTTAAGGGTATTCATAATAACAGAACCGACCTGTATGTTCATTAAATTCACCTAAAATGATAAGAAGTCTCACAGAAGTCTTTCAAAGTGGAGGTTTTGTAAAAAAGGCTTTCAACTCTGCACACTTTCTAACCAGGGAGTAACTAGACAATTTCTCTTCTCCCTGCTCTGGAGGAAAGATCGACAGGCACCTGGGTCGTGTAGAAGTTAGAAGTGAAGGAATCCATGTGCCAGATCTTGCATGTGAAGTAATTTTTAGATATTTTATGGAGCTAGGGAAACAATTTTGCCCTTTCCCTTTTTCCCCTACTGAGTTTTCCATATTCCAAGACAGATGGGGCACATGTAACAAAACCAACCAAATGCAGAGAATGCAATCTGGGATATTAAAAATAAAATCTTTTCCAAATCTTCACAGGCTCCTTTAAAAACACTTCTACCCAAGTGCTAAAGCAGCTAACAGAGGTGTCTAAAAATGGAAAGAAGAGGTGCCCCAAGGGTTCTTTCTTCAAAACCAGGCAGCATTAATATTTACTTCTCAGAAAGGGGCTCTATACACAATCAGCAAGTATGACCAAATTTAGTCATATGTGGATTGAAGATGATTATGTCCCAGAGAGCTCTCCACTAAGAATCTTTAAATATAAATTGTTGAATCTGATCCAGAAATAAGGCAAACGGGCAAATGTCATCAATACCCAGGTATAATGTTAATATTTCAAAGGACTCCAAATAAACATTCAGTACCATTATATTATCCAAAGAAATCAGTAAAGAGAATATGGTTAGCTAGATTTTGACATTGCATTGTTTGCCCTTACTAGCTATAAACTCTTTATTATAGACATGTTGTAGTTTATATTTTACATTTTCATAGTATTTAAATTTTATATTTTCATAGTATTTAAATGTAGGAACCTATCAATCATGGCTCCTGGGTTTTTAATTTTCTATGTAAAACTAATTTATTCTGAACCGCATGTAATTTCAGATTTTCTAGGAGTAGATTAACCTCACAAAATTATGTTCAAATATCACTATTCCATTGCCATCATCCAAAGAATACATCAATATTCAATTAAATTTAAATACAATTAATTTTTTCTCCTTTTTTCCACTGGGGCATATAAGTAAATTGTTTGAAATGTATTACTGATGGAAATTAAATGTAAATTACTTATTTCTTAGGTTCTGGAACCTCTGTGCACTGGGAACTTATCGAGGTATTGGGGATATAGCCATGAACAAAGCGAACAAGGCCCAGTCAGGCTAATGGGGGAAACTGGCAACAGCCCTGTAAATAAGCAAATGAATGAATAAGACCATTTTAGGTAGTGATGAGTACTGTGAAGGAAAGGAAATCTGCTAATGGTATAGAGGGTGATGAGACAGGGTGAGGGGCAGCGAACAGGGTGGTTGGGAAATTGGAGGCAGTGATGCTTAGGTCACTGGAGGGCAAGGAGTCAGCAAGGCAAAGAGCTGGGGACCCTGGCGTTGGGGGAGGGGAAGAGGGGCATTTTAGGCAAAGGGAACTAGCGAATGCAGGGAGGAGCTTGGTGTGTTCATATGACAGAAGTGTGGCCAGTGGGGCTGGACTTGGCAGGGAGAGTAGTGAGAGATGAGATCCAGGTGTTAGAGCCAACTTTCGTAGTAAAGCTTTGGAGTTTATTCTAAGAGTGAGAAGAAGCCATAGGAACTGACTGCATTCTTTTAAAGATCAATATGTCTCCTGTGAGGCAAACGGATGGGACGGGGCAAGAATGGAAACAAGGAGACCAGCTGGACTGACGTGGGAGTCTAGGAGAGCCACATGGTGGCCCCAAGTAGGCTGCTGGCAGTGGCTTTAGTAGGGACAGTGAGATGTGTTCAAATTCGCAACGTATTTTAGAGACACAACCTAAAGGACTGGCTGGTAGTTAACTGCATTTTCCCAAACTAAGTTCTCTCTCTTGAGCAACATTTCCAAAGCTTTTCTGAAACAATTTTATGTCCAAGCTCCTTGCCCTCACCTCCCTACTCATATGCATATATATGTACACCTTTCAGGCCTCAGGAAAATGTCCCCCCCAACCCTCTTAAGTCACAGTTGGAACAAATGGCTTATCTAGCCTTCCTTCCAATGCACCAAGTGTATGTGAGCTGCTTTTCTGTCTGCAGATCCCAGAAATGATGCTCCAGACAGCCTCTCCTAGGTCCTGTCACCTTACCATCCATACCCTCCTACAGACTCCTAGAGAAATTTCCACACAGTCATTTCGTATTTGTGCATGACTTTTCATATGCCCGAGACTTCTGCCCTCTCCGGGGGTTGTCCTAGAAGCTACAGCAGCCTCGGTAACATTAGCAAGGCCCAGCTCAATGCTGGGTTCTTCACAAGCCTCAGTTACTTCACAGAGGACAGAACCCTAAGCAGTGCGTCTAACAGTTAGGAAAACCAGGACGTAGACATGTTTGCAAATTGTGAAACAATACCCAGCTGGGTTTTCAGTCAGGTGAAGCTGCACTGGGCTCTTAACCTCTTGCTTCTCCAAGAACTGCTGCCCCAAGAACTTGGTTAAGCATCACAGTTAGAACACAACTCTAGGGGCGCCTGGGTGGCTCAGTCGGCTGAGCATCCAACTCTTGGTTTGGGTTCAGGTCATGATCTCAGGGTCATGAGATCGAGCCCGGGTCAGGCTCTGCGCTCAGCAGGGAGTCTGCTTGTCACTCTCCCTCTGCTTGCTCACTCTCTGAATCAATGAATGAATGGATGAATGAATGAAATCTTAAAAAAAAAAAAAAAAAAGAACACAACTCTGGAGCCAGATTGCCTGAAATCGAATCTGAGTGTCACCACATTTTAGTTGCCTGACTTTGGACGAGTCACTTAACCTCTCTCTGTGCCTCTGTTTGTTCATCTATAAAGAAGATATGATAATACATGCCTCAGAAGGTGGGGAGTAAGGGAGAGGGAGCTACTGTGTATAAAGTGCTTAGGATGGCACCTGGCATAGAACAAGTGCTGTGTAAGTGTTAGCTATCACCCTCAACATTCTCCTGTCCCACACACCAAGGCATCACCCTCATTTCTTATTTGTGCATCAAAAATTCAGCACTTTGATTATGAAGTCAGTACCCAGCCCCCTAGGAAGGTGTGTAGGTGGATGTGGTTAGGAGAGAGCACAGTGGGGTCATTACAGAAAAGCTCGGTGGGGCAAAGTGATGAGGTGAGCTCAGAGATACTAGAGAGACACTTAATAAGTTGTGATTAATTTACTCTGAATAATGCATCGATGTGAAGACATTTTTACAGCATTCTTCAGATTAAGTTACCTACCATTCTGAGGCTCCTCTCACTGAACAGGAAGTTTGTGGAGTGGGCAGGGGGAGTCTATCTTTTGCAGTAACTCAGAGTTGAGCTTCTGCATCTCAAGCTCTTGCCTTCACTTCATTGTTTCACTATAGCTTTTGGGATGTTTGGCAGTCAAAGTAAACCAGATTTATCTGTGGTCACAATACATTTCAGCAGCTTAGAATTATGAACTTTACTTCATGTTCATGCTAAAAGTCCCCCATGGAAGGGACAAGAAGGTCTTACTGAGGAACCAGATTGGCAGAGGCCCCATCTGAACAGGCTTCCTTGATCATAGGGGCAGGGGAGAAGGAGCATGACAAACCACATGGGGCTCTTGAAGCTTAATATTGCTCATATTTCTGGAAATGACCCATCATATTGCTCATATTTCTTTTGTCAAAGCAAGTCATATGGCCATGTCTGGGCTTAAAAGGGAGAACATGTATAATTTTTCTACAGGGAAGTGCCCCCAAATACTTGGACAACTTACCACAAAGAGTTAACTGAAAGTTAACAGAAAACCCCTCTAAAAGCAGCTTAAACAATTAAGGGGTTATTTTCTTACACAACAAGAAGTTTGGAGGTAGATCAAGTCTCAAGTTGATAAATCCAGTAGCTCAAAGATGTCTTCAGGGACCCACTTTATTGCCATCTTTCTACTTTACCATCCTTAGGATATCAGCAGTATCTCTCTTTGTGGTCACAAAACAGCTGTAGCAGTGTCGGCCGTCACATGCAGACAAGGAACACCCAGAGAAGAATGATAGTGTTCCCTTCCACTAGTCTCAGAGGTTTGAGAAAATCTTTCCCAGAACCACCAGCTTACCTCGGGTCCTGTTGGCTAGAACTAAGCCACATGGTCATGACTCAGCCAGTCATGAGCAAAAGGAAAGACCACTTCCTGGGATACGAAAAGGCCTATTTTCCCTTTGCACAAACAACTCTGATTTCTATAAGAAATATGCCACTGAACATAAGAAATCAAGAAAACAGGTAACCCAGTTTTACCAATTATGGTAAGCTCCTTTATTCTGGGTGTAAATAAAGAGGGACAATTCTTTTATGAAAAGCCAGCATTTGTGCTTACATAATTATTCACAGTCAAATAACTATGGACAAATAAAGCAAGCAAAACAGGCATCTAATAGGGAAGGATCATTTACCTAACGGGCAGGGAAATAAGACACTACTTTGGAGTGATATGACATTCATCTCAAAAGAGTTGACCAAAAGAATTCACCACTCCCTTCTTTGTGGCCATCCTGGACTACAGCTTAAATGTTCTTTCTTCATCATTCACCCACTACACTTTATTGCCTTTATCTGTGTACCTGTCTCCAACTGCAAAACGATGAGCTCTTTGAAAGATGTGGCCTGTTTCATCTGTTTATTCCTGTGCATGCTAAAAATAATAATGGGTAACATCATTTGATTGCCCACTGTGTACCAGAGCCCATTCTAAGTTCTAAATGAATTGATTCTTGTAATACAACTGTCCCATGAGGCATGTGCTATTATCTATGCTTAATACCTAAAGAGTTGGGAGGGTCAAAAGGTTAAGTCATTTGACCAAATGTACACAACTATTAAATGATAGAGTTGAATTTCAAATGAAGGTGGCCTAGTTGGGTTATGCATGGTACATTTGCCCCCAAAACAGGTGAAGCTAATCTGCTTTAATATACAATATGAAGGTGTGAGAGAACAAGAGTGAAGGACAAGAGATATTATCTTTTATTTACATGTAGAATCTGAAATCAAGTATGATAGACTTAAATTCTCTGAAGGTAGAGATCATGTATGTTTCCCTTGCTCAGTATGGAGTCTCTATCTCCTAGTATACTTCCTGGCACACAGTAGGTCCTCATGTGTTCCTGGAAGTGGGGGAGGGAGAACAGGAGGGCCCGAGGGAGGAAAGAAAAGAGGGAAGGAGGAAGGAAGGGAGAATGAATGAATAAACACAGTTAATGTCCTCTTTCTCTTGCTCCTTATATTTTCTACCTTCTTTTCCTGTATTATTTCTATGGGCAATTTCGTGTCTAAAATTTACAACATCTTACCTAAGGTAGAGGGAAGTGTTAGTTTCTCTAAGTATCAAGGGTTTTCAAAAAGAGAAGAGTTTAAATGTAACGTTGTTGCAGAGTAGGGAGGATTCTCTGTGCCCTATAATTCATTTGGCTTTTGAAACAATGTGTCTGATATAAAGTTGATTTTTCCTCAAACAGAAACATTTTTTAAGAATTTGTGGACTTGTGCTTTTTCTTCTAATTGTGTGCCGCTTGAAATGTCAATACAGTGCATGGACATATTGATTTTTTTTTTAAATCAATGCAAGGCCATAAACAAATGAACAGTAATAATTAAGGAAATGGCCACTGTCAGTTGATTGAAATATTACTGTAGAAGTCCCTCCACCAGCAACATGTTTCAGTAGACAAGTAATAGGTTGAGAACACTAAAACACCATGTTTCTTCTTTATTTTAGCCCCAGCATCATCGGTGTCTGCTTCCATAGAATGCTCCAAACAGACACACAAAGTTAATACATTAGATTTAATCATTAGACTATATAGACCGTCACTCTGGTTTTAATCAGCAAAGTAAAATCCTGGTGAAACTGAATCATTACACTGTTGTCACAAGTGAATTTTAAGTGTTCTTATTCTTGAAGGGTGTCCACATTTCTACTGTTGATTTTGTTGTTCTGATTCCTATCCAGAGAGCTGATTTTAAAAAGTGTTTCTGTGGTCTAACCTTGAACTAGAACTTCATGAGTCCCTGAATATCCCAATTTTCCCCAATATTCCATTTTTTCCTTTGTTCTTTATTCTCAGATGATTTTCAGATTTCACTCAAATTTCTTTGAGTTATTAGGGATTTTTTTTCAGATGTCTCATCCAATTTCAATATATCAAAAAATGAACTCACTGATTTCTCTCCCCCATCTGTCTTTCTCTCCTCCTAGGTTATGTCTCTTGGTTGATGGCACCATCATTCACTCTTTGATCCAAATCAACATTTAGCCACTTTTGATGGCTCTTGTTTTTCCACTTACATACAGTTAGTTGATAAGTCCATTCATTCAACCTCTAGATCCATCCTTCCCTTTTCATTCCCATGCCCTAAGTCAGTCCCTCATCATCCTTGCCCAAAATATTGCAGTAACCCCTCCCACCCCCAAAACTGGCTTCCATTGTGTATTTCTTATCCCACCAACCCATCTTCTATATTTCCATTCAATTATATTCTAAAAGAGAGATGTATCATGTTTCTTCCCTGCTCAGAAAACTACAATGGCTCATTATTGCCAATTTTTAAAAAGTCCAAACTCTTTAATAACATTCAAGACTTGGGGCACCTGGGTGGCTCAGTCCATTAAGTGTCTGCCTTCGGCTCAGGTCATGATCCAGGGTCCTGGGATTGAGCTCCACATTGGGCTCCTTGCTCAGTGGGAGCCTGCTCCTCCCTCTGCCTTCCACTTCCCCTGCTTGTGCTCTCTCTCTGTCAAATAAATAAATAAAATCTTTTAAAAAATAACATTCAAGACTCATCTTTAGTTACTCCCAGACTACCTTAGCAGTCCCATTTCCTATCACTCCCCATCATTACCTTCCTTAGTGCTGCACATACATGTGTTCTCCTCAGACTTATTGTGACATTCCTCAGTTCTATCTACCTGGCAAAATCCAAATTACCCTTCAAGGCCTAGTTCAAATACCCTCCTTGGTATCCAGGTGGAGTTAGTCAGTCCTTCTTTGCTCTCATACCATTTTGTTTCTATTCTTATTATGCCCCTGTCTTAGGTCAGGTTCCCAAATATAGACCCTGAGAGGAGGATTTGTAGGAAAGTGTTTTCTTTCTTTCTTTCTTTCTTTCTTTCTTTCTTTCTTTCTTTCTTT